>NC_056746.1:418800060-419100060 GCF_019279795.1 Protopterus annectens
CTACGACACCTTCAATTCACCATTTCCATCCTAGGAAGCTTGGTTTCATGGTCAACTTACACAAATCCTCCCTTACTCATTCCCAAGACCAGATTTTCTTGGGTTGCAGAATAAAGATGTATTTGATGAAGGCCTTCCTTCCTTAAGAAATGGTCCCTTTTCTGACCAACTTTTTCAAGATCTACTTCTGATGTGCTGCATGTCAATTGGGGAATTCCTTCGCCTCCTATGTCTCATGACATCCACTTTACCCATATTGCCGTTTGCTAGGCTGCACATGAGCAAATTTCATTGGTATTTGAAGAGTGTCTGGTCTCAACACGCCCATCCACTAGACTTTCAGGTGCCACGCCTTCCATGTATAACGAAAGAAATCGGGTGGTGGATTCAGCAAGTTCTCCTGAATCCAGGATTCCCATTGCAGCCCCTCCCTGCATTTCAACTGATGTACACAGATGCCCCAGATCTGAAATGGGGTGGGGCCCTATGAATGGACTCAAAGTTTCAAGGCCAGTGGCGCCCTTACCGTCAGAAAAAACAGATCCACATCAGAGAAATGATGGCACTTCTCCTAGCTCTGAATGCATTCCTTCCTCTCATACATCCTGGTCCCCTTAGAATCTTTACAGACAACACCATAGTACTTTGGTACATCAGCAAACTAGGGGGGACCAGATCTTGCTCTGCAGTCTGGCCATCCAAGCATAGGAGTTGGCTTCCCACTCCAATGTAACCCTACAGATAACATCCCATCCCAGAATGAGCAGGCGGATGCTATCAGCAGATCACTGCCTCAAAATCTCGAATGGATGTTAAAGATGTTTTCCTGGACATAGTCCACCGGTGGGATACACCACAGATTTGTTTTCGTCCCCTCACCACAGACCACTATATCTATTCTGCTCAAGGTCCCCATCCTCACAAGCTTAGAGAGTGGACGCCTCCAGAATTCCCTGGAAAGGGATGTTTCTTTATGCATCCCCCCTTCCCCCTTACACAGATATTCCTGCTGAAGATTTAGCAGGACAAGCCAAAAATCTTGCTGGTGACACCCTATTGGCCAAGCCTGCACTGGTTCCCCCTTCTATCACTAGCCAAGGGCGGTCACCACAGGTTACCTCACAAGGTGGATCTCGTCGCACAACAGAAGGAATCTCTTATCCATCCACACCTTCAAACTCTCAGGCTTACTTTGTGGGTGATAAACTTTTGATCTTCTTTAGACACCTTCATTCAGAGGACGTGCCATCTGTCCTGCAGGAGGCCAGGAAACCCATTACCAGGAGATCCTCTTTATCTAAATGGAAATTTTCTCCACTTGGTGTCTTCACGGGCAACTAGACCCTTTCAGGCGGATGTACCTCTTGTTTTGTCTTCTTTGTGTGAGCTACTAAAGTCTGAATTTTCATACTCTTCTGTGAAAGTCCATTTGTCAGCTAACTCAGCATGCTTACCTTTCAGTGTACGTTTATTATCCATATTAGAGCTGAAGCTGTTTCCCAGAGGGGTCATTCATATCAGACCACCGAAACCCCCCCCCCCCCTTAGGATTTGAATTTTATTCTGTAGAAAGTCACTATTGCTCCATTTGAACCAGCACATCAGCCACCTTAAAGATGTCTACCTGGAAAGCGTTAGTAAAGGGGATCAGTTGTTTGTATCCTTTCAACCTAGAAAAGAAAAAAATGCTCGTTATTAAACAAGTATTATCAAAGTAACTGGGCTACATTTGTTGGATAATTTATAGCAAAAGGCTGTAAAAGTTGGACACAACACCCAGTTCAGTAGCAGGATGTTTTTTGTGTCTGTCATACTACAGGTTTACTTTAATCTGTCACCCAGCATCACTTATACAGCCATATCGCTTTGCCGTGGAGAAGGAATAATACTACAGTGGTGATCACTGTGAAGAATGTTGTACAGGTTTGTTTAACTTGTCATAGTAGTAGGTATTGGAGAAAGATAGGAGTTTACCATTGCGGTGCAAGCTCCTTTTGGCCATCCGTGATGATGCAGGCATGACCTAAAGATGGTCAGAGGTAAACAAGGGAATGACTGCAAACCCCTTCAGACATCAGAGGCCAGGCTGTATTGCCTTAGTTATTCCCTTCAGCCACTCTTCTTACAGGAATTTGCTTATCATTAACATACGCAGTGGTGGAAGGGAAGGGGGCTGTCTGTGCTACAACACTATAAAAGGACATACTGGATTCTTTTCATACCAAAAAGATAAGTGTACCCTATTACATACTGAACATCACCCAAGCATTGTACAGGGAGGAATTACAGTTGAGAGGTATCCCAGGAAAGTTCTGGACTTTGAACTGAAGTCTGCTGTCTGACCTGCCAACAAAGCTCTTAAAGCGAACTGCTACAGTGATAAACTTCTGTTTGAGCATCTACATTTATGGTAAGTTACACACTCAGCAGTGCTTTCTTTTCCCAAGTACTGTCACTCCAAAATCCATCAAGGCTTAGTAGACCAGAATAATGATCTGAAAGGTCCTTCATTTTTAGATGTTCTTCGTGTTTCACTGTTGCAGTCATCACACTTGGGTTATCTGCCTGCAGGTAGTCCTCAGTCGGCCCGAATACCAGAGTTTTGGGATTTCTGCGTCGGATGCTGTCGCCTCATCCATGACGTCAGGGGTATAAAACATGCAGCCAACGCCATTACATCAGCTTTTCTTGCTGTGCAGGAGCCCGAAGCAGAAGCAGTTTGCAAGTGCCAGTTGGCAGCTCCCTGAAATTTTCGTTTTTCAAGTTTCAAACCTGAAGTCTTCTAAAGCGAAGTACCCCGTTGGGGATCCGTTTTTCTTGCTCTAACAGATGTCAGAAAAAGTTAACAATTGTCTTGCCTGTGGAAAGCAAATACTTCACAGAGATTTTCATTCTTACTGCGTCACCTGTTTAGGCCCAGACCACAACATCCCTCACTGTTAGTTTTGTGCCTTATTCAACACCTGAACTATTTGTCGTCAGGCTATTTTTGTCTCTAAATTCTTTCGCTATCGTTCTCCTTATTCTGAAATGGCTTTGGTAAGCCACCCGACTACCGATCTTATGAAAAAACGCAAAGATAAAGACAGAGACAGACCACATAGGTCCAAAACTGCCAAAGACGCTTTCGTTAAGCTACTTGCCAGTAAGCCGGTACTCGGTGAGGTGCTTTTGCAGCCTGTGTTACCCACTTTTTCAGTTTTGCAGTTCTTTACTGAGACCTATTCGGAGTCCGGTATGCAGCGAGTTGCTTCTTCGACTATGGAACCTGCGGATGTCTCTACCTTGAATGAGTCTGGAGCTGCTGTGCAGGCACTGGCTTTTGAGGGTGTATTCAGACCTTCCAATTTTTGTATTAAACCGATTACTTCGTTAATGACGCAATCTACCAAAATTTTCAGGCCCAGAGATCGCACTACGCCTAGGAAACCGACGACCAAAGCGCATTCTCAAGCTCACATGCCACAGAAACAAATGCTTAGAATGGCTGAAGACCTTATTACTTTAATCAGGGGAAGCCAGCCTTTCCCCTCTAAAAGGCAAAGGATTTATTTTTCTTCTGATTCTTCAGACCATGAGTCTGATGACTGACCCCTGTGATTACCAGAACATGCCCTTATCTTCGTATGAGGACTTAAATGCAGAGGATTCAATTCTCTCGGCCTCCCCCCCAAGACTGCATATGAGGAAACTTCAATAATACTTAAAAAAAAAAATCTCTGATGTCAACATTCCCAAGATCTGGAAGCAGTGATTCCTATCATTCCTTGCCTAAGGACAGAGCTCCTTTAGTGGGGAGAGGCTTGCAACCACAACAAGGGACTCCCTTACTTACAACCCCCTGCTGACGCATCAGACTATGCATGGAGGTCTCACATGGCAGGCAAATGCATTCAAGGCAATTGGAGCCCAGGACAAATTCAACTGCATATCAATCAAAAAGAAATGTTAGCTGTACAGAATGCACTGACAGCCTTCAAATACATTATCCTGCCAGGACCACTCCTGGTAAAGACAGACAACACCACAGTTATGTGGTACATAAACAAGCAGGGAGAAACCCACTCTGCAGGTTAGCCATGGCTCTGTGGAACACAGCCTTAAGCAACCAAGTGCACCTGCAAGCTCAATTCCTGCCAGGCAAACTAAATTCACTGGCAGACTACTTGAGCAGAAATCTAATGGACTAACACAAGTGGAAACTGGAACCAAACTCATTCATACTTCTAATACACAGTCGGGGGACACCAGAGATGGACCTCTTTACGTCCCCCCAAAACCATCAACTAAACAAAATTTGCACCAGAATTCCCCACAGCCAAGCTTGGAAAGTGGATGCTGTATCCTTCACATGGGAAAACCTCTCAATCTATGCCTTTCCCCCTCTGCCTCTCCTTCCAAAAGTACTCCTCAAGGTCAAACAGGACAGACCAAGGACAATCCTTATTGCACCAGACTGGCCACGCCAGCACTGGTACCCACTCCTATGCAGTCTGACAGCAGTGCCACCCTGGCAACTACAGCAGACCCCCTCTCTGCTGTCCCAGCAGGAGGGAAAGTTTTGTATCCTCAGCTGCAAACCCTGGATCTGGCAGCCTGGCTTATTCCCTGAGTACATCACCAGCAACCCTCTGCAAACAGGTGCTGGATGTTATCCTTGAGGCCAGGAGGCCCAGTACTAGGAAATGCTATTCAGAAAAGTGGAATAGATACTGTTCTTTGAGCCAGTCTCAAGGGAAGGACACAACCATGCCCTCCTTGCCTCAAATCCTAGATTACCTAGCAGAGCTGCTCCACAGAGGCCTATCCTTCTTGTCAATTAGGATTCATGCCTCTGCCATCTCAGCTCATTACAAAACTGAGCCACCCCTCTTTTTCTCACCCTGTGATCAAACCGTTCCTGAGAGGAGCTAACAATTTAAGACCCCCAAGGAGAGCTCCCACTCCTGCCTTGGACCTTAATTTTGTACTACAGAAGCTCATGCTTCCTCTTTTTGAGCTTGCTGCTGCAGCAGAGTTAAAATTCCACTCTTGGAAAATAACTTTACTGCTAGCCATCACTTCAGCAAGAAGAGTGTCCGAGTTACAGGCCCTTATGGCTGTGGAAACCCTTCATTATCTTCCATGCAGACAGGGTTTCCCTCAGGACTAACCCATCTATCATGCCCAAGGTGGTATCCAGTGTGACTTTAAACCAATCCATCCATTTGCCAACCTTTTTTCCTAATCCTCAGAATAATTGGGAAAGGATCCTGCACTCCTTGGACGCGCACAGACTAAACCTTTCGGAAAATCTGACCAGCTGCTAGTCAGCTTTGCTACAGGGGCAGAGGGCAAGGCCATTTTGAAACAAACCATTTCTAAATCGATAGCACACTGCATCCATTTCTGCTACAAACACCATGGAAAACCTACAACACAGGGGATCAGGCCTCAATTCACTAGGGCTACCTCAACCTCTATAGCTTTTCTCAGGGGAGTCCCTACCAAGGACATCCTGGAAGCTGCAACATGGAGTTCTGTACACACCTTCACCAAGCATTATCACTTGCTTATCTTTTCTAAATCCAGAGCTGGATTTGCCACAGCAGTCTTACAAGGCCTGCTAGCCAGCCCTATTACGTTTTGACTGCCTCCACCCTTCCTCAGCTTTGGGAATTAACCCAAGTGTGATGACTACAACAGTGAAACATGGAGAACATAGTACACTTGTGTAGACTTACCATAAATGTAGCTGTTCAAGTGTATTCACTGTTGCAGTCCTGGTTACCATCCCTCCAGCCCCCTGTCTTTCTTTACTTTCTACCTATCCTCTCTTTTGGCAATATCTTATGGAAGTGGCATTTACTTTTTACTGGAGGTGTTCCACACCATTTGATTGCTTCCTATTTTGGGGACTCCTGACATCTGTGGCAAAAAAAACTGATGTAATGGTGTCGGCTGCATGTTTTATACCCCTGACAACCTGACTGCATGGATTGAGGCAACAGCATCCAACACAGAAATCTCAAGATACTTGTATTCGGGCCGACTGAGGGCTACCTGCTGGCAGCTAACCTAAGTGTGATGACTGCAACAGTGAATACACTCAAACATCTACATTTATGGTAAGTGTTCACAACTGTACTTTCACATGATCAAACTGTAGACCATTGAGGTTTGTTGGAACTTGCCTTTGAGTTTAGGAACACACGTATTTTGAGAGTATTCCTATATTCCAGAATCCTACACAGAGCAGACCTGTCAAGTCCCTATGATGCCTGTTGCTGATGTGCCTCTGACCTCTTTTGTTTTATTACCTGACATTGTTTCTGAAGCTTTAATCAGTTGATGCCACACCCGTTTTTCCATTCCTGGGGGTACAAACGCTGTCCAGAGGTGGATGCTAGTAGGACAGTATTCCCATTTACCTTGATAAAGTAAAAACAAAGGCAAAGGAGCAGACCTATGCAGAGTAGCATTATGCACATAAACAAAAGTTCAGTCCAGTAGACAAAGGTTCCATAAAAATCCAGTAAAACGTTTATTGTGAATACAAAGCAGGTAAGCGCTTTTGCCAACAGGCTTCCTCAGACCATTTAACAGAGGACACAAGTAACACTTCTCCTTATATATCTTGTTAATTAATTATGCAAATTGATGACATCATTGCCTACATTAAAATATGCTTTAAAAGGGAAATATAACTTTCAGACAAATATATATACAACATTTCTTTCATATTATATCAAAATACAGAATAACAATAAGTAATACTGGTGATAAATATACATAAATAAAATGGACAAAACACGTATCTCGCAACTAATTTTCTATTCTTCAAAACCGGTTTAAGAGAGATTTTATCATTCAAACATGGGCTAATATGTGCCCGGAGTTTGATGATCCATCTCATCTCTATTCTTTCAGTGTAATTTCTAACCTCTCCTCCCCTTATACTAGGTGTATTAACATGGAGGGCCATAAACTTAAATGTGTGTAGGCCATCCGTTTCAAGGACATGCTTAGACAATGCATTAGTGGATTTAATACGTATCTGATATAAATGTCTGATATAAATGTTCCCTTATTCTGTCCCTAAGCCTTCTGTCGGTTTTACCGACATAGAAGGCAGGACAGGATATACACTGAGCAAGGTATACTACATGTTCCATGTTACAGTTGGCTTCCACACCACTTATAAAACATTGAGAAGTAACTGGATGAACAAACATAGTATTTTCAAGTATGAAATCACATTAATTACAACTGTTACATGGGGATGTACTTTTAAGTACAGAATCAAAATTGTGAGAATCAAAAGTCCTAGGGTAACATATAAACCTATATAAATTCTTCTTGTTCCTAAATAGAAAATGAGGGTTGCCACCTATTACTTCTTTAATACATGGGTCAACAGTCAAAACCCCCCAATGTCTCTGAATAATGTCTTTGACATTCCCAACATCATGTGTAAAAAAAAAAAAAAAAAAATAGGGGAAATTTCTGAACAGATGTGTCAGTATTAATAGTTGATATTGATTCTTGTCTCATTCGATATGTATTAATACTCGTATCTGAGAAATATGGATAAGCTACATCAGTCCTATTATGTTCAGTTCCTTGAGTCCCATCAAGGATTTCATCAGGTTTATATGACCTAGCTATTGATCTTTCTTTCAAATCGGTCAGTTCCTTTTCATAGCCCTCATGAGTGGGATTGAGCCTAGAGGCCCTAATATCTTGTCTCTTAATAATGTTTTTAAAAACATACCTAGGGTGCATACTCCCCCTATATAATAATGTGTTCTTGTAACAGGATTTCCTGTGAACACCACTCAATCTCTCTATAAAAACATCCAAGAAAGTAATCCTAGATGTTGATTCTGTCATGGTAAATTTCAAATAATGTGTGAGAGAGTTGACCTCTTCAAAAAAAAGTGTACAGTTCTTTTATTACTGCCTGTCCATAGAAAAAAGATATCGTCCACAAAACGTTTATAAAAAAAATGACGAATCTCTGAAACCTAGGTAGAACAAACAAGATGTTCATCGTGTTTCACTGTTGCAGTCATAACTGTGGGGTGCTCCTGCCGGCAGGCAGCCCGAGGTCGGCCAGAATCCCAAAGTCTGGGTCCGGCGTCGGCTGTACAATCCAGTACCCTGACGTCAGTACGCTCTGGTACATAGCCCTCAGCTGACGCCATCTTCTCCAGTCTTTCTTGCCGTGCGGTGGAAAGCAGCTCACAAGTCGTTGGTTGGCGATTTTCGAACAGCGTTTTTGGTTGTTGTCGGTCCGAAGTTCTTACTTCTCTTCTCAAAGCTAAGTACCCCGTTGGGGAATCTTTTTCTTTTTCCTCCGATGTCAGAAAAAGTTAATAATTGTATTACGTGTGGGAAACAAATACCTCATAAAGATTTCCACTCTTACTGTCTACCTTGCTTAGGCCCTGACCACGACGTTTCTTGTTGTCGGTTCTGTGCCAGGTTTAATTCTCGTACTATCAAACGCAGGTACGACTGGGCTCTGAATTACTTTGGCAGACGCTTCAATTATATAATGTCGTCGGATACTACCGGAATTCAAAAGAAGCGCAAAGACAAGGACAGGCCTCCGAGGTCCAAACAGGACTCGTTGCAGCTGGAGCCAGCGTCCGGTTCGGCTGTCGTCAGTGAGGTGCTTTTGCAGCCCCTGTCGTCCGCCACTTCTGAACCGATGGCCGATACGGACTCCCATGGGGAGCCATCAAGGCCTTCTATTTTATCTGCTGCAGGACCTTCGGACGTCGCTCCCTCGGATGGGTCCGGAACCGCTGTGCAGGTACCGGCTTCTGAGGGGGTATTCAGGCCTACTCACATCACTATTTCAAAGGCAAAGGCAAAGACAAAGACTCCTGTTAAGTCCAAAGCTCCTGCTCAAGCTACTTCTGAATCTACTCCCAGGACACAGAAGCAATTGTTAAGGATGGCTGAAGATTTGCTTACTATGATTAGGGGTTCTCACCCCCCCCCCCTGAGAAAAGGCCTCGACAGGATGTTCCTATGGATTCCTCTGACCAGGCTTCTATATCTTCTGTCTCTTCCTCTGATCAGGAATATTCTTTTCCTCCTTATGAGGATTCGGATGCTGAGGACTCCTTGCCCTCTCCCTCTCCGCCTGAAGATTTTTCTTTTGGGGAAACCTTACATGAGATGAGGGAACATTTTCATTGGGAAGGTCAGGATTATTCTGCTTCCAAGAAGAGGCTTAGAGAATTCCTTCTTCTTCCTCAACATAGGCCTTTGGCTATCCCTCCTGTTCTTGACATTGTGGATGATGCTTTTCCGAGGCTAATTTGAATCCTGACTCCATGCCTCCTGCTCCCTCTAAGCCTGATAGGTTTTATAGGGTTCCTGAGTCTCATTTGTTCTTGTTTAAGAATCCTTCTGCAGATCCTGAAACTATTTCTCAGGGCTCTAAGGCTGCTAAAGTTGCTTCTTCTAAGAATCCTGTTCCCTCTGAGAAGGATTCTCGTGCCTTAGACAGGTGGGGTAAAAAGGTATATACTTCTGCTACCCTTTCTGTTAGGGCTTTAAATTGCCAGTTTCATATGTTTAAGTATCAGCAATTTCTTTTGTCTGTTTTAAAGCAAAAGCTTGCCTCCCTTCCTGCATGTGCAGAAGATAAGGAACTACAGGATGTATTGCATGCAACTGAACAACTGAACAAACATAGCTTGCATTGTTGTTTTGATGCTTTGGATGCTTCTTGCAGGGCCGCAGCCTCTGGTACTGTTATCAGGAGACATGCTTGGCTTCGTGATCAAAGTTTACCTGAACAGGTTAAGGCTAAATTATTAGATGCCCCTGTTCAGCATGATGTTCTTTTTGGATCTAAGGCTGAGGAGGTTATTAAAAAGATGGAAGAAAAGGCAAAATCTATGCAAACTGTGAAAGATTTCTTGCAAGTTCAGCCTCCTAGATTTTCCAGGAATTGGCCCTCCAAAAATTGGTCCTTTCCCACATCTGACAGGCCTCAAAGGGGAAGATATAGACGCTCCAGAGGTCGTGGCCAAGCTCAGGCCTCCTACAGATCGAGACAATGGACTGCTTCTTCACCTAGAAGGGGAGAAGACAGATCCCAATCTCAAAGGAAGCAAACTCAATGACTCTCTCGGTTGGGCTACAGGACCTCTTTACCTGGATGCCCCTCTCTGAGGAAAACTTTCTTTTACAGAAATTGGACTCGTATTACCCAGGACAAATGGGTATTGGACGTGATTTTAAAAGGCTACAAATTCCACTTTCATACCTTTTCTGCCAGATCTGCCAAAACATCAATGGTCAGAGGCCTTAAATCAAGTGGATGCTCTTCTGGCCATGAGAGCCATAGAGCCTGTTCCACTCTCAGAGATGGGAAAAGGTTTTATTCAAGACTGTTTCTGGTTCCAAGAAAGCAAAGCTCATGGAGACCTATTCTGGACCTTTCTGTGTTAAACACCTTTTTGGAAATTCCAAAATTCAAGATGCTTACTCTGCAGCATCTGATTCCAATGCTCTCTCAGGACGCCTGGATGGTGACATTGGATCTAAAGGAAGCTTATTTACACATTCCCATCAGGCAGGAACGCCGGAAATTCCTCAGGTTCAAGGCAGGTTCGAGACACTTTCAATTCTCTGTACTGCCCTTTGGTTTATCTACTGCGCCCAGAGTCTTTACCAAGTGCCTGGCACCAGTAGTGGCTTATTGCAGACTCAGGGGATTCAGATTTACCCTATTTGGATGACTGCCTTATTCAGGCAGACAGCAAGGATCTTTACTTCAACATCTGGATTTTGTTCAACGTCTTCTCCTCCTACTGGGATTTTCAGTGAACACAAAAAAGTCACATTTGATCCCTTCTCAACAAATGGTATTTCTGGGAGCCCTCTTAAATACAACCTTACAAAGGGCCTTCCTCACTACAGAAAAACAAATACAGCTGGCTTCAATTTTCAAAACTTTGGCAACTCTACCTCAGCTCACTGCAAGGAAATTCCTGCAGGCACTTGGCTACATGGCTTCCTGCATTCTGTTGATTCCAAATGCAAGACTTCATATGAGAAAGCTTCAATGGTATCTGAAAAGTGTATGGTCGCAGCATTACCACGATCTGGACACTCTGATTCCTCTGATCCCCTGCCTCCAGAAGGAGTTCCTTTGGTGGTCCAGGGTGCGTTAAACGAAGGAAAGCCTTTCCGTCTTCCTCAACCTTCTCAAATCATAACCACGGATGCCTCGGATTATGCTTGGGGAGCACATTTTCTAGGCATTTGCCAGCAGGGAACCTGGACAAAGGATCATCTTCACTGGCACATCAATCTGAAGGAAATGTTGGCAGTTCAAAATGCTCTTCTAGCCTTCAAGAACCTTTTGCATCCAGGACCTCTTTTGATTTGCACAGACAACACCACAGTCATGTGGTACATAAACAAGCAGGGGGGTTCTCATTCTTACCCCCTTTGCAGACTAGCTATGGCTTTATGGGACACAGCTCTAAATCTGAATCTACATCTCCAGGCCCAATTCATACCAGGAGAACAGAATCTCTTAGCGGACAGTCTGAGCAGGAACATTTTAGATCCTCACGAATGGATGCTAGACACCAACTTATTCAACAGGATTACTGCAGTTTGGGGATGCCCCCAGATAGATCTGTTTGCATCCCATCTCAATCACCAGCTGCCTCTCTTTTGCACCAGGTCATTCCACAAAACAGCTTGGAAAGTGGATGCCCTGTCCTTCAGCTGGAGAAACCTTTCGGGATATGCCTTCCCTCCTCTTCCTCCTCTTCCTCGGATTTTACTAAAGATAAAACAGGACAAGCCCAAGTTCCTCATCTTGATTGCTCCAAATTGGCCTGGACAGTTTTGGTATCCAACTTTAAAGCACCTGTTCTTGGAGCCTCCTTGGATTCTCCCTCTGAACCCTTCTCTTCTGTCCCAGCATCAGGGTCAGTTGCTACATTCCAATCTCAAGACCCTTTGTCTGGCAGCTTGGCTCTTCAAAGGAATTTGATCTCTTCTAGCTTTCCCAAACAAGTTTTGGATGTTCTTTTGGAAGCTAGACTACCTAGCACTAGGAAATCCTATGCCTCTAAATGGAAGAGATTTTGCATTTGGATGCAGGGCCGAGGCTTGGACCCTCTGGTACCTGATCTCTCTTCTATTTTGCTTTACCTTTCGGATCTTTTGTCTAATGGACTTTCCTTTTCTTCCATTAAGATTCATGCTTCTGCTATTTCTGCTCATTTCAATACTGATCCCCCTGTTTTTTCTCATCCTTTGGTGAGACAATTCTTGAGAGGGGCTAAGAATTTAAGGCCTCCCAGAACCCCTCCTGTTCCTGCTTGGGATCTTAATTATGTTTTAGAAAAACTTACTTTGCCTCCTTTTGAGCCTGCTGCATCTTCAGATATTAAGTTTTTATCTTGGAGGACAGAGTATCCTTGAGGACCAATCCTACTTTCATGCCTAAGGTGATTTCGAAAGTGGCTTTGAATCAAACATTTCACCTTCCTACCTTCTTTCCTAATCCTCAGAATAAAGGGGAAAGGATTTTGCATTCCTTGGACGTGCACAGACAGTTACGATTTTATTTGGACAAGACCAAAGAGTTCAGAAAATCTAACCAATTGTTTGTTTCTTTTGCCTCCAGTTCTCTTGGAAAGGCTATTTCCAAACAAACTATTTCCAAATGGATTTCTTATGGAATAAGATTTTGTTACACTCATCATGGGAAACAATTTCCAGGTACTGTGAGAAGTCATTCTACTAGAGCAGCTGCTACTTCTACAGCTTTTCTCAGGGGAGTCCCTACCAAGGATATCTTGGAAGCTGCCACTTGGAGTTCTATGCATACTTTTTCCAAGCACTACAATCTCCCTTTGTATTCTAAGACCAGGGCAGGCTTTGCCTCTGCTATTTTGCAGGGTCTTCTTGCTGCCCCTTCTTCTGTCTAAACCTCCCCCCTTTTTTTTTCACTGCTGTGGGATTCCACCCTACAGGTATGACTGCAACAGTGAAACACGATGAACATAGTACAGTTGTGTACACCTACCATAAATGTAGATGTTCGAGTGTCTTCACTGTTGCAGTCGGTGTTTCCCTCCCTCCTATCCCCTCTTTTTCTCTTTTTTGTGGTGTATTTGTGTTTCCTAGTGGGATTCATTTATGATTTATTAGGGACTTCTGACATCTAGGGCAAGAAAGGCTGGAGAAGATGGCGTCGGCTGAGGGCTATGTACCAGAGCGTACTGACGTCAGGGTACTGGATTGTACAGCCGACGCCGGACCCAGACTTTGGGATTCTGGCCGACCTCGGGCTGCCTGCCGGCAGGAGCACCCCACAGTTATGACTGCAACAGTGAAGACACTCTAACATCTACATTTATGGTAGGTGTACACAACTGTACTTTCTCCTTTTCCCAATGAGCCATGACTAAGTTGGCGTAGCTATTGGCACAAGATGTGCCCATAGCCACACCATCTTTCTGGATGTATAAATTCTCATGGAACAAAAAGAGATTGTTCTCCAGTACAATTTCCAACAAAAGGCATATTAAATCCACTTTAACAGAACTAAAGTCAGTTTGTTGTATAAGTTAATTATGAATACATTCTATACCTTCCTGATTCGGAATAACTGTAAAGAGAGATTTATCATCTAGAGTCACTAAAATAAAAGGGGCATCATCATTCATGTTTTCCATCCTCGCATACAAGTTTAATAAAAACTGTTTTGTGTATCTTAAAATAACAGAATTCATATCTACTATGGGCCTTAATATCTTCCCAGTGTATAACAACATTGGTTCAGTAACCCACCCTTTACCAGCCACAATAGGTCTCATAGGTGGGTGAAGAGGGTCCTTGTGTACTTTAGGCAGGCTCTGGATGGTGGGTGTCATTGGATTATCAACTCTCATCATCATCATCGTCTTCCGGCTGTTCCCGTTAGGGGTCGCCACAGCGGATCACCTGTTTCCATTTCTTCCTGTCCTCTGCATGTTGCTCTGTCACACCAACCACCTGTGTGTCCTCTCTCACTACATCCATAAACCTTATCTTAGGCCTTCTTCTTTTCCTGTTACCTGGTAGCTTCATTCTTAGCATATTTTTCCCAATATACTCCGCATCCCTTCTATGCACATGTCCAAACCAGTGTAGTCTTGCCTGTCTGGCTTTGTCTCCAAACCTTCCAACCTGGGCTGACCCTCTAATACTTATTCCTAATCCTGTCCACCCTCGTCACACCCAGTGCAAATCTTAACATCTTTAACTCTGCCACATCCAGCTCGAACTCCTGCCTTTTTGTCAGTGCCACTGTCTCCAACCCATATAACATAGCTGGTCTCACTTACCCTCTTGTAGACCTTCCCTTTCACTCTTACAGGTACTCGTCTGTCACAAATCACTCCTGACACTCTTCTCCACCCACTCCATCCTGCCTGTACTCTCTTCTTCACCTCTCTTCCACACTCACCGTTACTCTGAACTATGACCCCAAGTATTTAAACTCATCCACCTTCGCCACCTCTACTCCTTGCATCCTCACCATTCCTCTATCCTCACTCTCATTCACGCACATATATTCTGTCGTAGTCCTGCTGACCTTCATTCCTCTTCTCTCTAGAGCAAATCTCCATCTCTCCAGGGTCTCCTCCACCTGCTCCCTACTCTCACTACAGATCACAATGTCATGTGCAAACATCATAGTTCATGGGGACTCCTGTCTGATCTCGTCTGTCAACCTGTCCATCACCATTGCAAATACGAAAGGGCTCAGAGCTGATCCTTGATGTAACCCCACCTCCACGTTAAACGCATCTGTCACTCCCACCGCAGTCCTCACTGCTGTCACACTACCCTCGTATATATCCTGTACCACTCTTACATACTTCTGTGACACTCCTGACTTCCTCATACAATACCACAACTCCTCTCTAGGCACCCTGTCATATGCTTTCTCCATGTCTACAGAAACACATTGCAACAACTTCTGACATTCTCTGTACTTCTCTATCAAAACTCTCAGAGCAAACATCGCATCTGTAATGCTCTTTCCCGGCTTGAAACCATACTGCTGTTCACTAATCATCACGTCGCTTCTTAACCTAGGTTCCACTACTCTTTCCCATAACTTCATGCTGTGACTGATCAATTTAATCCCTCTGTAGTTACTACAGCTCTGCACATCACCCTTATTCTTAAAATCAGTACCAAAACGCTTTTTCTCCATTCCTCAGGCATCCTCTCACTTTCCAAGATTTCATTAAACAATCTGGTTAAAAACTCGACTGCCATTTCACCTAAACACCTCCATGCTTCCACAGGTATGTCATCTGGGCCAACAGCCTTTCCATTCTTCATTCTCTTCATAGCTATCTTTACTTCCTCCTTGCTAATCCATTGTACCTCATGATTCACTATCCCTACATCATGCAACCTTCTCTCCCTCTCATTCTCTTCATTCATCAACCCCTCAAAGTACTCTTTCCATCTCCTCAACACACACTCCTCGCTTATGAGTATGTTTCCCTCATTATCCTTTATCAACTCTAAAGAACTTATATAGTTCTAAACTAATCACATGACTCAACTAAATCATCTAAGGTATCATAAAGCCTTAAAACACAGCCTAAATCTTTTCTCACCAGACCAGTTACACAGCAATGGATTCCCTCATAATTCTATGTTACATGGCTTCTATCATTATGGTTCTTTTACCCAGACTTCCCATGGGGAAAATTCATTGAATCCTTGAAGCTGTCTGCACCACACTTCAGCATCCCATTTTTTCTTATTCTAGTCTTGGACTTCATCAAAAGGGAATTACTTTGCTGGGTTCTTCTAGATTTGGTCTCCCACCCCCATTCCACTTTAGTCTGTCACAAGAGATACCTCAGACTCTTTCTTGAAGGGGGGGTCCCAAGGTATCAAACATCAAGATATGTATGGAATCCTGAAATTTGAGGTGGGGGGACACACAGACCTCTGAGATGATGGCCCTGACAAAGGTAATCAAATTACATCTGCAAGACAGCTGTGGACACCGGGAGCACCACATTTATACTGGTAAGAACTAAAACAAACTTCCAAATACATGAAAAACAATGAAACAGAGGCAAAAACCAGTCGGACACAAATAATTATGTTAGCACTTTCGTCAAGTTATAGCGGATTACAATGATAAAATGTTTAATATGTTAAACATGGATACTTATAACTTTGCCATCTCTGCTGGCAAAATTTGGAACTCACTTCCTGCTAACATTACCCTAGATACCACCCTATCTCAGTTCAAAAAAATTCTCAAGGAGTATTTCAAGTCTCAATGGATATGTCCCTGCTACAAGCCTGACTAAATCTTTATTCATATTAGTGTACTAATACTGTGTCTGTAAATGGAACTCTAATATCTTTTTATTTGGTAAGCCAGATTAGAAGTTTGTTAGACTGTATACATTTAACTGTGACTAAAGTGTTTTATTTGTACAATGTTATTGTGACTCTTGTTTTATGTGTACATTGTGATGATTGCATATGTAACCACCTTTGGAGCTTTTCTCCCCGGGCCTCCGCTGAAAATGGACATGTATCCAGTCGGACTATCCTGGTCAACAAATGTAAAATAAATAAAATAAAAATAGTATCTTTAAATGAGCTCAACCAAGCTTATAGGCAAATCAATATTTATTTAAATGATTTGTTCATAGAGAATCGCATAGATTTGAATTTATTGAATTATTTTACCATGCCCCCACCCAGAATCCCAATAATATTTGGATACCAAAGATTCATAAAGATTTAGTTAACCCTCCATTAAGACCCATAGTGAATGGTCGTGATTCCATAACATACCCCCTTGCTAAGTTCATTGATGGACTTTTACTACATACTTTTTTAAAAGAACCCTTTGTCTGTAAAGACTCCTGGTCTTTTTTTTAGAAAATATTGATACATTACCATTTTAAGCCGATTTTAATTTTGCTACAGTGGATGTAAAAGATCTTTATACGATTATCCCATGGGAGCTAGGAATAGAGTGGGTTAGTTTATTATAGATTAAGAGGGGAGTGAATAATTCCGAGAGTTCAGGAGTTATTGAACATGGGGACCCAAGTTGATAGCAATCTCTCATTTGACAACCACGTGGCCAAAGTGGTTAGAAAAACATTTTATATATCATGAAGGGATTCACATCTAGATCAGGGGAGGTCATCGTGCCTCTTTACTCATCCCTCATCAGGCCCATAATTGAGTACAATGCCTTTTTTGGGATGTACCTTACCAGACACCTGCAGCAACTGGAAAGACCCCAAAAGTACCTCACCAAGAGGATCAAAGGGCTCAAACAGATGCCATATGCTGCCCGGTTAAAGAAACTCCAGCTCTACTCAGTGGCATACTGCCTGTTCAGAGGCGATCTGTGCCTGACGTATAAAGCCATGTTCAACCCGGAATTAATGGACATGCTGCACCTCAGAAAATCCAAATCCCATCGAGCTACGCGCTCGAGAGACTTGAACCTCAGCACTGAAATAAATAGGACATGCTGGAGGGACAGATTCATAACCCAGAGGCTCCCTTCACTCTGGAATAAAATCCCAGTCCGGGTTAGGCAGAGTCTCTCATTGACTCTCTTCAAGAGGAATCTTGATGAGTGGATGGGAGATCGTAGGGTATCACTTCTGTGTCACTGTTAGACAGAGGCACAGTATACTAACCTCGAAAAAGGGCATAGCAAAATAAATTTAAAATGGGTGGCGAAAGCCAAACACATTCTGGCTAGACTTATAAATGCCCTAGGGCAGATAGCCTAGTATGAACCTATGAACCTATTCTTTTAGGGAACAATTTTTTCGTATTTGAAGGTAAATATTTACAAAGAAGGGGTGTGGCTATGGGTTCTCCACTAGGTGCTAGTTTGGCAAATCTAGTTATGGCTTACTTAGAGGATGAATTTATTTTCAACAACAATAAAAACAACTTTCATGAATGTATTTATTATTATATTAGATGTTTAGATGCTATCTTTTTGTTATTTAAGGGTGGACAGGATTTGTTTGAACAATTCATAGGTTAGTGTAATGGGACAACTGATTTTCTGTCATTTACCCATACTTTTAACACTGAAATGATAGCCTTTTTGGACGTTGACTTATCAAAAGATAGTCTGCGGTTGTTGTCAAGCAAAAGTACACACAAAAAACATATTCAAGCTCATTCCTGCATTTTTCTAGTGCACAGGGTTGGGAGGGTGGCCTAATGGTTAAGGTGTTTGCCTTACAAACACAAAGTGCAGGGTTTGAGTCTCACAAGGGATAATTGGCTAGGCTTAAAATGGCTCGCAAGGGCAGTTAGCTTAGTACTAATCTATGAACCTATGAACCTATGAACATAGTAGACTTCAGAAGAAAACTGTGGTAAAAGGGCAACTTGTGAGAGCTGCCCGGATGTGCACTGTGGAATTTGATTTTGAGCTGGAATGTGAACATTTGTTTCAAATGTTCAATAAAAGGAGTTACCCAAAAGCCTTGTTGGTTGAATTGGTTAATGAGGTTAAAACCAAGAGAAGAATAGGCCATTTTAAGGCTATATTGGGATAGGTCTGATGGAAGGATGGATAATCCATCCCAAAGTAATGAACAGAGTATGGATAAATTTTATTATACATGTACATTTATTACCACCTATAATAGTGATGGTCAATGCATTCAGCATATTCTAATGAAAAATTGGAATATGATTAGTGCGGGGGAAACATTAAATAAATTGGGTACAGTGCCTAAAGTGGTATTTATGAGAGCTCAGAACTTGAAAGGATTGTTAGAGCTTCAAAACAAATCCCTTTCCACCAAGAATGCATGGAATGTATTAATGTGAATCGTGCTTACTGTGGATGTATGCAAACGGGAAACACCTACTTTATAAGAGAGAAAAAATTCGCTAGTAAGGGTAAATTTAATTGTAATTTTAGCAGAGCGGTTTACGTAGCCTCATGTCAGTCTTGTCCGAGTTTCTATATAGGCAAGACTGACCTCAAGCTTAGGGAATGGGTATACGAACACCTGTATAATTTCAGGAAAGAGAAAACAGAAAATGCTTTAGCAAAGCATGTGAAGAATCAATCAGGTCATTCATTTGTCTTTAGGGCCATTGACCAAGTCCAGTATGATATAAGGGGATGCCCTTTAGCATTAAAATTAGAGTAATGTGAATTAATGTTGCAGATTAGAACATATGCCTATAGCAGGCCAGGATTGAATGATGTATATTCTATTTCTTGTATATTAAAATTAAAAAGCTTAAAACGGTGATTAGAAATAAGACTAGGACCCTTAAAATGTATTCATTATTAGTATACAAGATTTTATTTGGTGGACGTTCTTTTAAAAGATTTTTAAAGTAGCATTTTTAATAGCATTTTCTTTAAACAATTTTTCTAAAAGAACTTAAGCTTTTAGACATTTATTTGTAAAATTTGATGTATTGTGATGTCATGTGACATTTTATCATGTGATTCAAGTGAGTATTTAATGGAGTCTTAAAGCTTTATTTAACTGTCTGAAAAAGCTGAGTCATTAAAACTTGACGAAAGCGCTAAAGTTTGTGCCAGCATCACATTTATGTTAAGTAGGTAAACCATGATGAATGAGGCCCCCTCCACTGCAGAATAGCCTTTGGTGACAGGGAGCTGGTAACTCTGCACCGTCTGTCCCTTCAGGCAGCCTACATTTCATAAGAGAAGAATACCATTGCAAACTCCCTAAGTGGATCTAGGATAGACCGTCACAAATATTTGCTACAACCAAAGGCCTTCCATGAGATTTTCCAACTGTGGGGAAATGAACATTATGTACTTACCTTAATACTAGTTTTGTGTTGTCATCTTCTGTCTGTGTCACTCTGTGGGTTGTCAGATTCAATCAGATCAGAGGCAGGCAATTCAGACTTTGGCTCCAAAGCTTCAGCTTTTCTCCCACAATGCAATACACCACTCTTATTTCTTCAGATTCAGCTTGCTTCTTGTGTACTATCTGATGTCTTTTCTGTCTTCCTTAGCCCCCAGCCAGGCTAATATAGGTGGCACTGTAGAAGAACATTCAGGTGATGGTGCAGCCAAATGCTGCCCTCTACATTTATTTGTATGTCAAGATTATAATGTGCAACAAAGGTGTGAGCAGATACTATCCTGTGATGATTAATGAAAACTGCCAAGGTAGATGCTGCCCTTGTACAGTAAGCCTTGGGTTTGAATGGTAAAGGCAATCCTCTGATGTACACATTTTAGATACATTCAGTATCCCATCTGGACAAGGTGAACTTTAGACACTCCTGCTCCCAGTTTTGTTTTGGAAAAGCAAACAAAAGTTGGTCAGACCTCCTGATGTCCTTTTGTTCTATGCAAATAAAACCTTAATTGTTGGTGTAGAACCAGACAGTGAAGAATGTACTCATCTATGTTGGCAAACTTCAGAAAAATTACTGACAGACAGACTGGTTTAAGGTACTCTGAGGCCACCTGTGTTAAAAAGGCTGGATTAGTCCATAAAGATAATCTATCTTTATGAAAAGTTGCTTAAAGAGGTTTGCATGACAAAGCCTGTAGTTTAGACACTCGTTTGGTGGAAGTAGCTACAATCAGGAGCAGGGTCTTTCAAGATAGAAATTTTAAATCCACTGTGGCTGCAGGCTTAAAAGGAGCTCTAGTTAACATCTTCAGCAAAACTGTCAGATCCCAAGGAGAACTGGATCTCTCAATGGTGGTGTTACGAAAGGTCCCTTTCAAGAATTCTTCGTAGATATTTTCAGGGAAGCTGTAGGAAAATTATCTTGACCACTATGCAAATCTGAAATGGCCGCAAGTTGGACTTTCAGTAATATAATAGTTTGTTCATGACTGAAATAGGCCAGCTAAGAAATCCAGAATTGCATTTAAGGGACCTTTAAGGGGATCTAAACTTTTAGAAGCAGCAGGTGTGCTAAATCATTTCTGTTTACTGTCATACGTTTTCTTGGTGAAAAGTATTTTGAGAAGACGTATGCATGGCTCTAGAGGGCAGCTTGGGATTTCTGACCACCTTTGGAAGCAGAGGAACAAAGCTGTCAGTTTGAGGGATTTGAGGCCTGGGTGAAGCGTGCCAGATGGATGGGAGATTTGATCTGAAACTGGATCCAGAACCCATGGAGGGTAGGCCAGGTGAGGACACAGGAAGGGAAGCCAAATTTATATGGACCAGAAGGGGGCTATGGGGCTTGCAGTCTCTTTGCCCCAAGCTGCTTTATGCAAAAACCTTTGATAATCAGGGGAGACTGTGAGTATGAGTATGTGAGACCTAGGGGCCAAGTATGTACTAGATTGTCCTTCCTGTGGGATGAGGCAAAGAAGCTGCTCCACTCGGTATTGTGCTGTGTTGGGCTGAAAATAATTTCCAACAGAACTGGCCCTAGTGGCTGAAAATGTCTAATACCAGTGACCTGAGGGACCACTACTGAGACATTAGTGTACACCGATTCAGTTTGTCCACTAATATGTCAGATCTACCTGGGATATGCATTGCTATCAGAAAGCATTAAAAAAACATCACTCCTTGCCACACAATCTTGGCCTCCCTGACATAAAGGGTAAGATTGGCTTCTGCCTTGTATGTTGAGATACCAGACTAATGCAATACTATTTGGAGGGATGGATATCATACCCCTTGGAGAGACGAAAGTGAAAAAAAAAACACTTGGTGGACCTTCATCATCATTGTCATCTTCATCTTCCAGTCATCAGAAGGCATAAGGATTGTACACTGAAAGGCATAGTAATGTGGCAAGACTGTTGCATTGGGGATTGTGCATACATTACAGTACTGAAGTGGCAGAAAAACACTGTGGAAACATGAGCCACAAAGCATTGTAGAAAATGAAGTTTGTATTACATGGGATCACCCTTTACCAACAGCTCAAAATAGAGAAAACCAGATATAGTAGTCCATGAAAAGAAGACAAAAGTAGCATTGATCATTTAAATTTCTACACTCTGTGACTACAGTGTTGTGCGTAGAGAGAGAGAGAGACAAAGTCATAAAATACTAGGATTTGTAGGCAGAAACAACAGCAATGTGGAAGAAAGATAACAAGACTGTTCCAGTAGTAGTAGGAGCAACAGGTCTTACAAAAAAAAAAATTATAATTGCACTTGGATACATTGCCAATAGAGATAATTTCATACGAATTGCAGAAGGAGTCATTACTGGGTACATTGTGGGTGCTGTGAAGAGCCCTTCTGGCTAACATCAAAGATTGAAACAATGCTAATTTCATGAACTTCAATCAAACTTGGACTTAAGGAATGGGGTCCATTCCCGTCATGGTATTAGAATCCCAAAAGGCTTGGCGATAATGGTCAGCATTATTCTTCACCATTCATTTCCCTTTTTTCCATTTTGTACATGGGGTCAGGATGTTTTATCAGGTGTTGCCATCTCTTTGAATTCAGTACCACTCTTCTACCTTCATCAACCTGATTGTATCAGGTCTTCTTTCAGTAATCCATACAACTCTTTGCTGTATGCCCTTGTTTCCTCTTACCTTCTTCCCGTCTGTCTGAAATCATCACTAGGCTGTTTACAGTGGTTTGGGTACATGTTCAGAAAAGCAGAAATTTTCTTTTTGACTTTCTGTGCAATTGGAGCTACTTTGGCTTTCGCTTTGTCATGATTTTCTGTTATACAATGTGCATCCTACCACCTTTCTATTGCTCTGCCTTTACTGCTCAGGTTTCACACCAGCACTGGTCGCACAACTGTTTTATACACTTTACTTTTCAGCTTCTTTGGCATTTGTCTGTCATACACTACCTCTGACACTCTGTGCCGGTTGGCTCCAGCCACTCTGATTCTGGCTTTGACCTCCTTATTCATACTTCCCTTATCCTCAAACAACCCTCCCAGATAACTAGAAGCTGTTAAATCTTCTCCATTTTCTCTTCTGTCTCATTTCTCAGCTTCTTCTGGTTTCTCCCATTTGCTGCCATTACAACTGTCTTATCTTAGACAGTTTCATTCTCTCTGCCTTTAGTTTTGCATTCCTTTCTTTTGTCCCTTGCTGAAGTTCTTGCTCAGAGTCTTGGTGTAATGCCATATCATCTGCATACAGCAACTTTGTTCAGTTTCTTCCAACCTGCACGCTAATGTAGTCCATCAGCTGTATGAACAGCAGTGGACTCTGAGCTTAACCATTATGTACACCTACTCCTACTGAGAATCCTGCCATTGTTTTTGGGGTGTTGCACCACCGTTGGACTGCCCAAATTAGCATTCTTAGGAGCTTATCTTGTGTTTTCTGCAAGTTTAGGAATCCCCATTTTGACTCTCTCCTCATATCTAGCTTCTTCTCAGCTATCTGTCTGTCTGCAAACACTGGGTCATTTGTGCTGGATCCTGATCTGAATCCAAACTGCTCATCTCCCATCTTACTTTCTAGACTCTGTGTATTTGTTTCAGTTGGCCTCTTCAAACTTTCATGCAGTGTGACATGAGTCTGATACCTCTGTACCATCCACAGTTGTGGATGTCCACCTTGTTCTTGCAATTTGGCACTTGAATGCTTATTCTCCAGTCATCTGGGATATGCCTTTTTCTCCATATTGCTATGAGTACCATCTGGAGTAATTTCTCCCTTGTCTCACCCAGCATCCTGATCATATCTGGTGTGACAACATTTGAACCTGTTGCTTTCCCCTGACTTCATGTTCCTTACTACTGTTCTTATTATTTGTAGTGTGGGCTCCTATTATTTCTTTCTTTTTTCTAGGGTGTGTCTGGGGTAGTACAGCTTCAGCAGGGTTTTCTTCAGTCAGGTTCCATCTGCCTTTGTCTTGTGGATTGATGAGTGGTTGTTGCTGGCATCCCTTATGAAGGGTGTCTAACGTCTTTGTCTTTCTTTTGCCTTGCAGTGTGATAGTTTTTGTTCCCTCTACCAAGTCACTTTCCCAGAAGTTGGTAGAGTGCCTCTGATGCCTTAGTTGTTGCTATTGCAACCCCTCTCTTAGCCTCTTTGTTTGCCAGCCAGTTTTCCTTCTTAGCCTGTTCTTTTTTATATCCAACTTTTTATATCCAACTTTTCCCTTTACTGCCCCCTTTTTTTTTTTTAATACTTTTCTGGACTTCTGCATTGTAGGACCTCTCTCTTTAACAAAACATTGAGTTGAAGGTTGGCCTCTTCTCCAAAAGATTGAGTTAAAGGTTGGCCTCTAACTGAGATCAGGTACCTTGGACCATCCTTCACTTGAAATGCTCCACAATGTCAGGAGGGAAGTGCCTGTTCTATAGTGGCCTTGGGTGGAAGAAAGACATAAGGGAGTCCTGCTGACACAAGATCTAAGGTCAACCCCCATGAGATGTGATGACAGCAGACTCCATGACTCTTATCAGATGCTGCTTTAGAGGATTCTGTACAGACCACTTGACTGAGCCCACTGGAATTCCATTATGTAGAAGCTGGCAAGAAGAAATGATCTAATGGTGGCTGCCATCAAACCTTGGAGGTGAACAGTCAGAGTAGTGAGTGGTCTCTGAGGAAGAAGAATCTGATGAGCTTGAAACCATAGAGAGGACTATTTTGAAGAATGAACCCAGGCAATCTGAGCAGTAGTGTTGGGATGTCAACTTGTAAATTCCAATTTCTGAACTGGCTGCAATTTGGACTTCTTGAAATTTACTGTGATTCTTAAGGCAAGGTACAAAGTTTGCCTGAATTAACAGTGCTGTTGATGTAGCCATAATGAGTCAGTGATCAAGGTAGTGAAAGACCTGGAATCCCTGTAGCCTGAGCTGGACTGTTACCACTGCCATGCTTTTGATAAACGACCTGGGAGGCCATGGTGTGACCAAAGGGCAGTGCTCAAAACTAATGACAGTTTCCCAGACAGAAGTACAGAAACTGTCTAGATTGTCTGGCCGTCTTTTTGTGACAGTAGGCACCCTGGAGGTCTTCCAAGCACATCAAGTTGTCCTTTGTCAGCAAAGGTAGAATGGGCTGCAGTGTTACTATCTGGAACTTGGAGTGATACCTCACCACTGCAACAGTAATCAAGGAGCCTCAATCCTCACCAGTAGTACCCGTGGGGGAAGTACATTGGGAGAATGACAGGTACACGCACAGTATTTCCAGATGCAGCTTTCTGCATCAAGTACAATTTCCCTTAAGAGCACACAGAGACCAAAGTCAGTCCATGGCTGGTTTCTCTCTCTTTCTCCAGATATCCAGTACGACTCCCCACTGACATAGCTATAGAGTTGAGATCTCTCAGCTGAGTGGCCAAGCCAAGACCTCCAACACACTCTGTCCAACCAGTGCTTCGTGTCCCTGCCCAAGCAGCTGACACACACACACTCTTGGAGATTTGTTTGTTATACACACACACATACCTGGGAAAGGCTGGCACAGGTTTACTAGCTATGCCCCCTTCTGCCCAGACTATAAGGTAGTTATTACTGTCACAAACCAACTCTATCAGCTACATTAAGACCCTTAACAAAGGGTATCCAATCTTGCTGTGTAATTTTGCTATCAGTACAAATGGTAGTTTGACCAAGTGCATGGCTATTAGTAGTGGCCTGCACAGTGTCATCAAATAAATATGCAAGTACTCTGCGAGCTTAAATATGTCCAGACAGACCAACCACAATGAAATGTTTAAATATATTTAATATAAATAATAAAAGAACAAGTATTATTAAATATACGTTTACAGTAACATCAGAGTTCAAAATCACAGGAAGTAGTTAAAACAACATTGCAGGACAGTCTCATCAGATATATAAAAACTTCTGAATAAAGCTTTACTATATTCCTGATTATATCTAAAAGAATTATAGTGTACCCTAGTATGCTTACTTAATTAGAGCAGCAAGGCAGATGTGAATAGATCCTCTTGCTGATGTTTTCAGGTCAGAGATGGAATATAGAATGCAGCCCCCCCCACTCCCTCTCTCTCAAAAAGGCATTGAGGGATATTTGTTGATCATGTCTCCCATGCTGACAGATCTTGGATCCCTGTACTGTGGCATTATCGTTGGTGAGGGTAGGATGCTACTCAAGGCCAGATTCATACCTCCTTGGGACACATTCACAGACTTTCATCATCTCTCTTTGTATAGTCCAGTGAGATATGTCTTAGTCCGTGTGGGTGTAAATGACCTAAGACAGTGTCATACTGGTACTTGGGGTTTCGCGACCCAAGTGTAAGTGATCTGGTGTATCCTGGCTTCAGATAGACAGCTTACTGTGATCTTCTCCTTGTTTAGCTTTGAAAGGGGACATCAGCATATCTTAAATGGAGTCCCCAGTAACTAGAATATTTGGTTGTGTGGTGTGTTGCTGTATGGGCTTGGAAACGTGTGAGGCTCTGTCTTTTTTGGGTATGCACAGGGCCACTGAGAGATATTTGTAGGAAGCCTCGGACGTTCGGGTAGATTATGAGTACCTCCGCATATGTGGGTCTGTGTGTTTGCTCCTTAGTGTTGGTAGTGAGTGTTGTGGGTATAAGACTGACAACCTGTTTTGCATTTTTTGTGTGTGCATGTGAGAGCTTTACCTCCAATGACATTATGTATCTACATCTCTCACATACTGTTTGTTCTAAAATTAAGGGGTTGTTAGTGAACATGAGGCTGTTACTCTATTGCCAGTGGATGCCCATATCCGCCAAGCCAGAAACAGAGATGACAGGGAAGGCACCTATCCATTAAACCAGATCTTTAGTAGATGGGAAGGAGTAGGGGAGAGTCACCTTAAAGCTCTATGTGAGAGTTTTGTAGTATACTGTAGGATGACATGCAGTAGTGCTGCCCTCTATGCAAATTTATACCTGCAGGATGAAAGACTTTTACACAGTTAAAGCCCTCAGGCCAGTCAGATAAATGCACATTAATATTAGTAAAATAAAAATAAAAAAACACCACCAAACCTGTACAGAACGGTAACACTTGGCAAACTTTATTGACAGAAAAAGACTAAGCGCTTTGACCCTGTGGCTCCCAGGGCTTCATCAGAGTAACTTAAAATTTCAAATGCAAGCTTAAGTAAACTTCTTAACACAGTCACATGATCAATGCAATAGAGAAGTGAATGAATACTTATTTAAAAAGACAGTACATTGATATAAGCAAAGTGCTGTGTTCAGTAGAAGTCACCTTTTAGTATACATATAAATGTATATTCATTTACTTATAGCAAATTGTTTTAAAATGCTTGTGTTAATAAAATAAATATATTGTATGACTTGGTTAAAGATGCTGATTTAAAAAATGTTAATATAAAATACACACTGGTACACTACATAATGCCTACATTATACTTTGTGTATTTATTGCATTTAGGGAACCAAGGAACCAGAATAAACGGACCTTAAATATTTTCATATCTCCAATGCCCTTAATTTTAACACCGGAGCTAATGAGTTATTGTCATTTATGCCAGGATAAACAGTGGCACTGGTTCTTAGTTGCCACTCAAACTCTAGTTTCCCAAGATGTAGGTTCAAGTCTCCACCCCTACCATAATCAAACACTCTGTCGATGACAAAAAACAGAAATTATTTGAAATTATTACAGTTCTTAGAATGCATATGTAATGCATTTTCTTGTTTCTCTTCTTGATGTCTTTACTATGTTCTAATATCCTTTCCTTAAGTTTCCTAGTGGTTTTACCCACATAGAAAACAGGACAGGCCATACAGGTAGCTAGATAGATCACCATCTTGGTATTGCAGTTGTATTTACCAGGACATGAAAGGGTACGATAATAACAATCGATTGCAATATATGGACTTGTATTAATAAATTTACAGGCCTTGCAAGCATTACACTTAGTTCTACCTATGAGAGAGTCACAACAATCATTCAGTAACTCATATATTTTAAATATGTAGTCGTTGTGGTCCATCAGAACAACCACCCCCCCACCCTTGTCAGGTTTCATAGCTCTTACATGGTGGTCATTACATAATTGCTTGAACGCGTCCTTTTCATTACATGTTAAATTGTCACTATGCTTTGTAACATTGTGAAAAATATCCCATATCCCTTTCTCAATGTAGTGTCAAACAGTGCAACAGAATTATTCATCGGTGGTAAAAAAAATTGATTTTTCTTTTCGGTATTTTCTTGTCATTAAAAAGTTCATCTTTATCATGAAAAAACAGTCTTAAATTCAGCTGCCTAGTAAAAAGCTTTAAATTAGTAAGAACCTTGGCAGCATCCAGTGAAAAACTAGGTACAAAAGATAATCCTTTGCTAAGAACAGACGTATGGTTGTCATTTATACAAATTTGAGAAAAATTGTAAACAGAAAAACCATCTTTGGTAATGACATTACATCTTGGCTCATCTTTAAGTTCAGTGGGTTCAAAGTCTTGGTTTGAATAAAAATAATCAAAAAATGAACCATCACAGCTTATCGGTTCACTTGATAGGAGCGATTTCTCCATTGCCCCCCCTCCTTCTTCTGATTCCCCTGATTTTTGTTGATTAACCTTTGCGACCTTCTGGGTAGTTCTGGTGATGCTAAAAAATTGCTTTCCCTGTTAACATTTATATCATTGTGACCTGTGTCGTCATAAAATTGCTCACCATTGTCATTACAATTACTGACATTGTTACTGTTATTGAAACCTTTGTTTCTGTGGGTAGGTAAAGGATACTATGAACATCTTAGGATTGTTTTCTAGAATTACCTGTAGTAGGGGTCCTAACATCAAAAACTTATTGGAGAAGCAACAAACAAAAACAAGAGGTTTAGCCTCCAAAATGTCAGTGTAATGTTTGCAAGGCCTGTAAATTTATTAACACAGGTCCATACGTTGCAATTGATGGTTATCATACCCTTTCATGTCCTGGTAAATGCAACTGCAATACCAAGATGGTGATCTATCTAGCTACCTGTATGTCTTGTCCTGTTTTCTATGTGGGTAAAACCACTAGGAAATTTAAGGATAGGATATTAAAACATAGATGAGACATCAAGAAAGAGAGAAAAAAAGAGAATGCATTATATATGCATTTTAAGAACTGTAATCATTTAAAAAAATTTCTGATGTTCATCGTGTTACCCTGCTGCAGTCATCACAGTTGGGTTATCCTGTCATCAGGCTGTCCCGCAGTCGGCCGGAATTCCAAAGTCTTGGTCCGGCGTCGGTTGCTGTCGCTTCTTTCCTGACGTTAGTGCGCCAGGTGTATATATAATGCAACCGACACCATTTTCTTCAGTCTTTCTTGCCGTGTGGTGCCCGAAGCAGAAAAATTTCTGTTTTTTGTCATCGACAGAGTGTTTGATTATGGTAGGGGTGGAGACTTGAACCTACATCTTGAGAAACTAGAGTTTGTGTGGCAACTAGGAACTAATGACACTGTTTATCCTGGCATAAGTGACAATATCTCATTAGATCCGGTGTTAAAATTAAGGGCATTGGAGATCTGAAAATATTTAAGGTCTGTTTATTCTGGTTCCTTGCTTCCCTAAATACAATAAATATGCGAAGCTCAATGTAGGCATTATGTAGTGTAACCAGTGTGTATTTTATACGTAACATTTTTACCCAACGTTTTTTAAATCAAACACAGCACTTTGCTTATACTGATGTACTGTCTTTGTAAATAAGTATTCATTCACTTCTCTATTGCATTGATCATGTGACCGTGTTAAGAAGTTTACTTAAGCTTGCATTTGAATTTTAACAGTTACTCTGATGAAGCCCTGGGAGCCACAGGGTGAAAGCGCTTAGTCTTTTTCTGTTAATAATGTTTGTCAAGTGTTACCGTTCTGTACAGGTTTGGTGGAGTTTTTTATTTTTATTTTACTAGTTTTGAGTTTCCGCTCTTTTGGGTTTTTTTCTGTTATTTTTTTAAACGCACAATTAAGCCTTCCATCAGCAATTTCCAACGCAGATGTGTTGAATCAGCCCTCTACTCCCACCAGAGTGCAGAATAAAACCTTCTTGACTCATTAACCCCAAATACCATCACAGGGTGCATCTAAGCTTACATCCGAGCGCTCCCCGAGGCGAAAGCTTTTCTGGTACGTTCCCTCCGAGGTTGTCTAGGAGAGCAACTAAGTTCACAAAGTGAATGTAACTCCACTGATTGATGAAAATTAAGTTGAAAAGGTACCTGAACTGTTACCTTTTCAACTTTATTTTCACAGTAGAGTTATCTATTGGTTACATAGGATTTTGTTTTAGAAAATCAGCTTGTTGTGCACCCTTTCTGTAGTTGCAATTGCTCACAGCAAGCCGATTTTCTCTGCTTTCCCACTGAAAGTAAAAACAGACACGAACATTCCCCTTTCACCTGCATTAAAGCAAAATAAAAAAAATAGAAGGAATGGTAAAAAGAACCTTCTATAACCAGTAAGTTTACTAATGGGCGGTAGAAGACTCCATTGCAAAGCCCACATTCTTTCACTGGCCCCAGTGGTGATTCAAGCAGTGGCAACCAATTGGATTACTGCAACCATAACTATTGGCACCAATGGATGTTTAATTTCGTACTTTTGATCTGTTTCTCTGGCTTATCTTCTTACACTTCGCTACTTTTGTTTCCAGGGTATATGGGGAAAGAGAGTACAAAACATCACATTATGAGAAAACGTTTCACTACATTTTAAACGGGACTTGTTCAAATCTGTGCATATTATTCAAGCTTTTCAGAGCCGCCTTGGTTTTCGGTGGTATCTATTAACGAATCCACATATTAAGTCAAGCTTTTCCGAGTCTGTGTACCTAACAGAGAGATGTATAAAAGTCACCTTGGGATAGAATGAGGAATCTGTGAAATTTGCTGACATGACCTGACAGGTTATTTGTAATTTAGTGTTTTGTCTGGCCCACAGCAAGCTGTTAATTGTGTCTGTGTCTGATTCACGTTAGTGCAGCGACGGACGCATATGAGTTGGTTCTATTTTTTACACTGTGGAAGGGAAACGCACGCAGGTGTTCTGGAAGAAAGTCAGTAGAGCAAGGACAGGAAATGCCGTTTGTTATACTGGGTCAGGGTATGTGTGGAGACTTAAAGAATACAGGCTGTTTTATTTTTATTTTATTTATTTAATTAGCAAAATTAAATTGGAGGCAAAATTTTTAACTTCTGCTAGCTAGTTTCTAATAACCACAATGATCTTCAAGACGGACTGATACCTGATGTTGTATATGCGTGCTAGCTTACCCGCTGACATTGACTTTGACTTTGAGATGAATGAAATACAAACTCCCAAGAAATAATCAGTCACATTCTGAAGATATGTTGTCATTTTAAACAGATTTTTTAAGCAAGACTTTTGCACTGCCTGCTGAATTGTTTCTTGACATCTGCTGCTGTTAGGGTTGTCACCCCTCCGTTTTTTTTCCGGACTATCTGGAAATGAAATTGATTCTCCGGTAGTCCGGAAAACACTGTACAAACTCTGGTATTCTGTTTCAAAAAAGAAAACAGACTATTGGAGTTTAACTGGCTGACTTACCATGCGTTTTTTTTTTTTTTTTTTTAATAAAAAAGCATAGTAAATCGGCCAAAAGTAGGCATCAGGAATGGAAAAAAGAGGGCGTTCCCGGTGGGTGATGTCATAGTGACATCGCCCAATGGGCGGTGTATGGGTGGGCTTGTGTGATGCAAGGGGTGCTGTCTCTCTGTCCTCACCAGTAGCCACAGTTAACAAGTAATGTAGAAAAACTCTTGCTTGGCTACTGCATTGTAATGTCACGTGCAGAAAAAAAACTTTATACTTCCAGCAAAACTAAATTATTTGCTGGTTACCACTTTGTTTACTTTAATGGGACCTCTTGCTTTATAATTGATTATTATTATTTTCTTGAGCTAGGGACAAGGTTTACTAGGTCTGTTGCCAATGGCGTTCTGAACTCTGGTTCTTTTTCCTCCTCTCTCCCTTTCTAAGCTTTGGCAGTTCTCCCATATAGTTTTATGCTACTGCATCAGTGATCTAATGGTGTGCATAGTACAGTTGTAAGTAAACATACCATAACAATAGATGTTTGAGTATATCAATCACTTTTGCAGTGCTAACTCCCTCTCTCTACCCACATTTTATTTTTTTGGGCTATTCTGTATACCCTAGCTGTGGTGGTCATAACATGTCTTTAAACTTTTAAGTTTGTTATAGCTCTAGTTTTCAGAATCCCTAATTAGGACAAGAAAGTTCTGATTTTTATACCAGCATGCTCACATGTTTTAGCAGATATATAGTGCATGAGGATAGTTTCCAAAAGCTTTAGTATACTGGCCAGATTTCCAGTATGCTCTGCATGATACATCACATATAGCCATATGCTGCTGCAACAGTGGTCTATTTGAACATCTACTGTTATGGTGAGTTTACTTATACAGCTGTACTTTCTCTCCTTCAGTTTTGTTTTTGTGGGTTCTGAACAGGGCAGTGAACAATGTCGTTTTTTGAGCTTTTAGAGCCTCTCCCTGAAAGGGCTGTGCTGAGATCAAGCTGTCTTCCACAGAATTATTGGGACAGGCAAGGCCTGAACTCTACTCTTCAGTTGTATTGAATCTTTCCTTCCTTCTTTGTTAGGCATAGGATTCTGTTTCTGCATTTTATTTATTTTCTGAAGGGGATAGAAGGCTTTCATTCAATTCTTGATCGCAGCAGCTTTACCATGCACATTTGGTTTGGATCGTGACCTTCATGGGGTTATGCAGTAATGCTTTTTGACACATTGTTGTGGAGATTTTGTGCAAAATATTAATAGATTCATTCTGGGTGGATTCCATTGTTGGCACAAGATGCTCCACCTAGTGTCAGAGTTCATTGACATGCTAGCTGTGGTGATGGAAGCTCTGTAAACAAAGGAAATATTTTGCTGTAGTTTGACATTTGGATTCTGGTGGCACACATTGAGGGTTTTCTTGTGGTGTCACTGAAGTGGATGTAGTAAAGACTGTGTTCCCATAGAATGGCCATAATCTGAGGAGCTGTCTCTGGTCATATCTCAAGGGACTGCCTTTGACTACATGGAGCTGCGCATACAGTAGTGTATTTTCCTGCCTTTAGTGAGGACCAAGGAAGTTCTGGCATTATCAGCCTGAGTGAGAATACATCAGAGGGTCCCAGCATCTCTAATGTGTACCATCTGAGCCTGGTGTCGGTCAGTCTTCACAATGCCGTTTACACTCCTGAAGAGGTGGCTGTCTTAATGGGTTGTGATATCTGTGATTCACTCACTGACCTTCATTGGTGCAGGCTTGCACTCCCATTCCCAAATAAATAAATAAATAAATAAATAAATAAATAATAAAAGCAAAACAAAAAACACCTTAGGGCCATGAAATGATGGTGGTACTGGAATACGTATAATCTAAGCACTGTATAAAAATAATATGCTGTAAAAATATATGTAAAATACAGATTGGGTAGGGGGTGTGTTAAGTGCTAAAAGCTGCTTGTATGTATAAAGCCACAAGGATACCTTAAAAAAAGGGTCCAGAACTTATGAGGGAGAAAAACTGTTGCAGTTATGATGAAGACCCTATCTCTACTCATCCTCAGTGATAGGATTGTACCCGCACCTTGGAGAAAGGTGCTGCACATCAGTCAATTGAGCTACATGTAGTCCCACAGGCATGAAACATTTCAAGGGAAAAGCTGCTTTTGGTGCTTCTCTTGATTGTGTTCCAGCAGCCACTCTTTTTATGTGACATGTAAACCATACCCCTTCACATAGAGAGGAAGTGGGTCCATCAGTGTTCTGTGGAATCCAGGCTTGGGCATCACTATCTCAGCAGTTATCCATGGTAAAATTATTGTGGTGACAGATTCCATGAACTGTTCCTCTAAACCATTTCTGTAACTGAAGATTTGGGAGTTTGGGAGTCATTTCTTCTTCAGAACTTCAGAGGGTGGGACCCCCTGCAGGTTAACCTGTTTGCCACTTGGGAGAATTTGCTTCTCCCACTTATGTTTGGGTTAACAGAACAAAAAGGACATAGCAGTGGATGCTTACTGTATTTTGTGGTTAATGAGGTTCATCTTTGCTTAACCACCATTTACCTAGGTTGTATACCTAATCACAAAATTCAAGATGGAGAGAGAACAGAATGTTTTTTTTTTTTTTTTTTTTTTTTTTTTTGCTGTAGGTGGATATGAAAGGGGCCTTTTCAGGCTCTTGGGTCTTTAACAGTGCAGGACATCTTCGTTCAAATTTAAGTGCAGGGTATCTTCTTCGTTCAAATTAAGGAAGTCCTCTGTGGATGGGTGCCAGCCAGCTCAATCTCAGGCCTGGCTTCTGCTGCATATCGTTTGATCCCACTAGACAGTCTGACAGGGGTGTTGGGTAGCTGAAACTGTCAAAAAGCCTTACACCTAACCAATGTATTTTGCCATGTTTCGAGTTGTGTATTTGAACATAGTGCTGCTGCCTCAAGTTGCCCAGTCTAGCCAGTGGGCAGATTTACTTTATTTGCCTTCAGCATCTGCACAGTTTGAGCTGTAACATTTCATGGTTAGGCTGCATATATCAGCCATTTCAGTCTTATCTTGATCTTGTGGAGGGCAGGTGTCTTGGCATCAAATACCTAAGCAGTTAAAGGGGATGCCCTTCCGTAGATCACTGTTGTAGTAATCCAGTGCAGTTGGGTTGTCTTGCAGAAATAACCCGACATCCGGCCAGGGTACCAAAGCCAGAGCTTTTTATATGGTCATACGTATGACATATGACCTAAGCCCATGGGCGTAAGGGTACATAAGCGAATGTATGAGTGCAGCATCCTTAGAGTATCTTGCTGCCAATCTGAATGAAGGTCCTGCACCATTGTCCATCTGTTCTTTGCCTGATTGTTGGTATCATCCTTGCCTTCCTTTATTCAGATAAGTGCTCTGTTGGGGGAACCTTCCTCGTTTTCTTTGTATTTTGGTGATTTAATCTGTTGGATGGCTGCTAAAAGGGCGAAGTGCGATATTGGTAAGCAAATTCCTTGTATGGATCTTCACTTCATATCTGTTTTGTCTTTGGGCCGAACATAAGTATAAGAACTGCCAAATTTTTCAGTTGATTGTTCTGAAAACCATACATATGCATCTCTCCTGTTTAAATATCTACTTACGAACTCCACTTTTGAAGTACCTCACACAGTCTAAAATGGCAGAACCCTTGGCACCTGACAGTCCTGCTTATTCTAGAAAAAAAAGTTAAATGCCAAGGCCTGAATCAAAGTCTGCCTAGTCAGATGTGCCATACCCATTGAGGTAGTACAAGAACCCATGTTATGTCAGTCACCTCAAGACTACCATGACTCCACTGGAGGCTGGTATGGCATTTGACTCCTGCATTTCTGATGTGACTGACTTAAATTATACAGTTGAGAAGGGGGGAGCCTAGGCTCAATTTCTGTAGGACTGGAAGGCATACCTCAATTCCTGGTTTGGGAAGAGGTGCCTGCATCTTTGATAAAGGTATGCCAAGGGTCGGATCTGCCACATTTTGTGAAAATGGGTGTCACTCATAAGAAGAAACTGAAGACAAAAATGTTTCCTTTTCTCAAATGTCTCAGGAAAAAGAATGGATGAAATTTTCTCAAGACCTTTGTAGGGCCATTTTGTTTCTCAAGCTCCCTCCTTGCTTTCTTTCACTTGCATCTCTGCCTTCGTTCACTCAAAAGAACCTGTGAGTATTTCTGAGGAGGTTGAGGCAGATTCTGATTTGTATGAACATTCCATGTTCTGCTGATCTCAGATTCACTCTCCAGGCCAAATAGCTTCTGATAATGAGGGAATCTTATTCCCCAATTCATCTGAGGAGATTTCCTTTGGGAAAGTCATCACAAAAGTGATAAAGTATTTTGATTGGGAATTAAGGCAAATGTCTGCACAAACATGATATTCTAATTTGCTGGATATTGGAGCCCCATGTGCCAGTACCAGATGATCTTTATAGTCAAAGTTGGGGTACTAATCCTTGGGACTTCCTGAAATGCAGAAGACTGACTGGCCCGATTTGATAGTCTTAGAATCATTCCAAGCAGACGGATGCTTAGTGACCAGTGGACTGTAGTGTATAAGAAGGGCACTTGCCACCATCTTTAGATCTTTCTAAACGTGCAGTCTGTTGCACTTTTTGTATGTTTCATACATTCACAGTCTGTTAGTCAGCTTGTGTTTCCAGAGTTCCATTGCTTCCAGATAGAAAAGTACCTTGTTGGACAAATGTCTTCTCTAATTAATGTTCAAAAAAGTAAACTGTCCTGTGGGAAACAAATCATGCATAAAGAATTTCACTCGTTTTGCTTAGGACCTCAGCGTGATGTCTCTAACTGCTCTGATTATGCAAGTTCCGTGCAAAACCCCCTAAACATAGGGCTGAGGTACTTGCAACTCATGTAGAGTCCTTGTCTGCTGCTTCGGTAGCTTCCCAGTCTTCGACTTCTGCATGTCCTGCAATTGCTGTAACAGACGCTGGTGTGATCCCTAAAAAGTGAAAAGATAAAATAACCTAGGGATCTGGAGACCGCAGAAAAGAAAAACTGCTGTGTCAACCTCTTAAGTGCACTGAAGATCTTAGTGAGGTGCCTTCACAGCCCCCAGGACCAGCAGCTGCTAGGCTGGGACCCCTCTGGGGCTGTCAAAGGCCCTGGCCTACCCATGACTACCACCACCGTTTACATATCAGTCAAGTCTGATGCCCGAGAAATAGTCCCGCAGAGAGACCTTGTGCCTCCCCAGCTTCCGATGTTCCAACGGAGGTTGTGATCTGATGACTGTACGTCTGTCATGCCTGTGAAATGATCTATCAAACCGAAACATGCTCCCACCCTGGCCTCTCCTCCATCCTTGGCCCCTGCGTCTCAGATCAAAGTCCAGGATCTGGTCAAGACAGCACAGGAATTCATTAAATCCCGGAGAACCCTCATAACCTTCTTCTAAGGCCTCTCTGCAAACTAAAAGAACAAGTGAAGTAGCCATCCATGATGAAGATAACTCCTCATCTTCAAAGGATGAGGAAGAGCTCTCTTTTTGGGTCATTGTACAACCACAAACATACCGTGAAAGACCTTTCCTTTGGTGTGACCTTTTACACAAAATGAAAGAAGCTTTTAACTGGGCAAGTAAGCAGTTCTTCCAAGCACAGACATATAACAGGGAGTTATTAAGCTTACTTTCTCCTAGGCTGTTTGCTACATTATACTGGATTAAGTTATGAGAATATTCCCCTACACCCTGACTCATTACCCCCTTCACCCAGGAAATGAGACAGATTTTACAGAATGCTTGATTAGCACAAGCATCTCTACAAAAGTCTCAAAGTTAATCCCTCTGTGGTCTCCACTGTATCTGCTAAAGGGATTCCCAAAGGACCTTCTAGGCATCCCTTACCTAATGACAAGGAAAGCAGACTACTAAACAGGTTTGGCAAGAAAACTTGTACTTCTGCAACCCTGGCCATGAGAGCTTTAAATTGCTAGTTTTGTATGGTAAATATGATAAAATACATGGAATCACTTTAAGATAAAATGATAGAACTTGATTTCATGTCAGATAGAAGCTTGTACAAAGAGCTTCCCTTAGCTATGTCTTGCAGACAGCTAGACACACTTTGAAATGTGGACATAACACCTTGGATGCGTCTTGCAGAGCAGCTGCTACGGGTTCAGTTATCCATAGACATGCATGGCTTAGAACTCGGCCACTATCTGACCAAGTAACAGCAGAGTTATTGGATGCCCCACTAGACAAGAGTTCTTAATTTGGACCTCCAGCTGTTTGTCTTTGAGAAACTGTATAAAAAAGACAAAGAAATTAAAACTGTCATATTTTTTTGTCTCCACCCCCCAAGGTACAGTAGAAACCACCATTCTAAACCTTGGCACTTTCACCTAGACAATACAAGGGGAGGTCGTCTCTTGTAAGAAGACTAAAGCAATTCAGAAGAGCAGCCACAGAGATCTGTGTTGGGCATACTCTTTGGTGGCACTGAAACAGCTGTGAATGTGCTCCCTCTTCCCCTCCAGCCCCTCCCTCCCATACCCCATGTAGGAAGGTTTTCCCTCTTCTTAAGCCACTGGAGAACCATTTCAAAGGATCAGTGGGTCCTCAACATTATACAAAGGGGGGTACTATATCCATTTCAGAGAAATACCATTCTTTTTGGGCAAACCAAGACCTCCAAAGGAACAAGAAAACCTCTTAACCCTGATTAGCAAAGATTTACTGTAGCAAGGGTCCATATGGCAGGTCCCCCAGGTGAAGAGGAAAAAGGCTTTTATTCAAGGGTCTTCCTGGTCTGAAGAAAAGAGGGAACATGGAGACCTGACCTGGGTCTCTCAAAGCTAAGCACATTCCTCTTTGTTCCAAAATTCAAGATGCTTACTTTGTAAAAGCTGCTACCCATATTTTCTCAGGATGCCTCCATTAGTCACTGTCGACCGAAAAGATGCTTGCCTTCTTGTTCCTGTTGCAATCAGTCATGGAAAATGCATGTAATTTGTAGCCTTGGGCTCACACCTTCATTTTTGTACTCTACCATTTGGCCATTTGATCTCTATACTGACCCAAGAGTGTTTGCAAAATGTTTGGCACCCCTGATAGTGCATCGAGGTAGAATGCTGGGGTACATATCTCTTCCTACCTAGATAACCATCTCATCCAGGGAATATACACCTCAGAGACCCTGGATGCCCTCCTGATCTCTATAGACAGCTTCTAAAAGGTGAACCTCACATTAAACCTACAAAAGTCTCGGATGACACCCCAAACAAGGAACCTGTTTCTGGTGGCCCTGATGGGCCCTACTCAACAAAGTGTTTCTCCCTCTGGACAAAAAGCTGTTTTGTGAGTAGGTTAAATAACCTTGTCCAGAGAGTTCTGGAGGATCTTCGGGTACATTGCTTCATGTATCCTGATGGTCCCTTTAGAAAAACTACACATAAGGAAACTCCAGTGGCTTGTCAAAAATATGTGGGAGCAACACTCTTCAGTCCCGAGAAACCTTTCTCTCTTTACTCCCATGCCTCAAGAAGGAACTTCTTCCTATGGTGGAAGGGCCACCATACCAAAGAACCCAGGAACAGCCTTCATGCTGCTTCAGGCTGACAAGTCCAACACCACAGACCGCTCAGACACAGCTTGGGGAGCTCACTTATGCCATCTGGGGTGCAGGGCATTTTTTTCTCACAACAGAGGAAGCTACATATAACTCTGAAGGAAATGCTGGCAGTCTTCCAGGCCATAAAACCTTTCCAACAGCATTTAAGCCCAGGAACTTTGCAAATCTGTACAGACAATACCACAGTTATGTGGTTCATAAACAAAGGGGGGGGGGTGCTTGTCTTGCCTACTGTGCAGCCATACCAGAATGATCTGGATATTAGCCCATGACTTGGGATCACTTTCATAACATTGTACATCCCAGACCACAGCAGTTTCCTTGCAGACACCCCGAACAGGGACTTACTAGATCTACGCGAATTGATGTTGAAAAGAGAAGTATTCCTAGATCTCACCATTCCATGTGGAATCCCCTCTGTAGACCTTTTTGCCTCTCTCCACAACCAACAGTTTCTGAGGTTCTGCTCTAGAACTCAACAGGAGGAAGCCTGGAAGATAGATGCCTTCTCCTTCACTTCATTCTACTGGTTCTTGTATGTCTTTCCCACCTTCCTTACAAACATCAGGACCAGTGGGCCCAGCATAATATTGGTAGTCCCCTAGTGGCCCAAACAACATTGGTTCTCTCTATTCCTCACCCACAGTGAGTTAAGGTTTTGCATGCTCCCAAACGATATAGACCTTCTCAGCCAAATCAGGGGATCAGTCCCCCACCCCCACCCCAACCTAGCATTGTTCATTCTAGCTGTGTGGAAGATTTGTTCATGACACCAGTCTTGATGTCTTACCCAAAAGAGGCACAATATATTCTAAAAGAGAGAAAGCCAAACACCAGAAAATCAATACATGGCAAAATAGAAGAGTTTTTACACCTGATGTCACGACTGACAAACTCCACTCAAGCAGACATCAATTCGGTACTGCTTTTTTTTGCCCCTATTTGAACAGGGTCTTTCTTCTTCCAGCATAAAATTCCATGCTTCTGCTATCTCAGCTTGCTTGGATCTGACGCTACCACTATTCTCTCACCCTCATTTGAAACTGTTTCTAAAAGGGGTGATTTAATTGATATGTCCCAGAAGGGACCCCATTCCAGCATGGGACCTAAACTTAGTTTTGGAAAAACTAACCCTGGCCCTGCCACCCTTTGAGCTGGCTGCTACTCTGCCTCTCGAGATGCTGACCTGGGAGATCACCTTCCTTATAGCTGTCACTTTGGCTAGAAGAGTGTCTGAGCTGCAAACTGTTGTGTATAGAGCCCTTCACTATCTTCCATAGGGACATAGTAACCCTCAGAACAAAGTCCATCATTCAGGACCAAGGCAGTTTCAAAACTTTGCCTTAAAAAGGCTGTCCATCTGCCAGTCTTCTTCCCAGAACCACAGAACAAAGCGGAAAGAATCCTCCACTCACTGGATGTCCACAGACAGATCAGGTACTACCTAGGCAGAACAGACTATGGACACGGCAGACCAATTGTTTGTATCCTTCGTAGTGGGGGGAAAAAGGCAAACCTGTCTCAAAGCAAATAATTTCTAAGTGAATTGCAAACTGCATCTGGTTCTGTTATACACATTATGGAAAGCCTCTATTTGGCCACATTAGAGCCCATTCCACCAGGCAAGGAACTACCACCACTGCTCCCCTCAAAGCAGTTGTCATTCATACCAGCCTAGAGGCAGCCACTTGGATTTCTGTTCACACCTTTGCTATAACTTGGGGCAGGTCTCCAGAACAGAATTTGCCTCAGCCATCCTACAAAATATTTCCTAATTCTATAGTAATCTCCTCCGCACTCAGAATAGCTTTGAGAGTCTTCCCAATAGTATTGCAACACTGACTGTGAAGACCATAGTACAGTTTTGTCCCACTTACCATAATTATAGATGTTTGAGTAGATCTGTCTAGCAGTGCGTATTCCCACCCTCATACCCCGAACTATGTGGGAACCAACTCTGTTTTTTTCTGCCTGTACGTATAACCCCTTTGTCTCATCCCATATGTACTTGTGTTTCTTGTTCTTTTGCATTCATAGCCAACACCAGATATCTGGTGAGGTCGTGCTGTCCTTGGACATCAGACTGATTTTCTCTGCATAGAAAGACCTGAAGATGGTGCCGACAGATTCCCTTCTTATACCCTGACATCTGGACTTCAGTTGTTGGGCATCCGTCAGCTTGGGATGATGCTAAGACTGTGGAAATATGGCTGGTCGTGGTCTTCTGCACGGCAGGAAGTCCCAAGGATTAGTACGCAACATTTGATCTACTTAAACATCTACAATTATGGTAAGTGGGACACAACTGTACTTTCCTCCAGTTTTGGATGCTTTTATGGATGCATTTGCATCCACTTCGACTTCACCAGATTTTTCACTTTTTGCCCCTAAAAGATCTGATAGGTTTTAGAGTGCTGGAAGGCTTAAATTCCTTTGTTAAAAACCGTTTGGCAGACTTCTCTGTGTTTTCTGTTTACACCGAGAAGCTTTCCACATTTACCTGCTTGTTAATCGCCTACCCTGAGACGGAGAGAGCAGGGTTATAGACTGATGAGGAAAGAAGGTTTATACCTCTGCCACTCTGTCCTTCAGGACTTTATCAAATACAAATGACTAAACATTTATTGTCTCTTCTGGGTGAGTTGAACAAAACCTTATCTACCCTTGAAGCATCTGAAACAAAGTGGCAGACTATTTCCATGGTGGGTTGGACTACCCTAGGTGGCAAAACAGGCCAAAAAGTGTAGCTGTGCTCAATGGAGGCATCTTCCAGAGAAGCTGGTACTGGTTCTGTTATCAGAAGATGTGCATGGCTTCACTCAGTCCCTTCCTGAGGATATTAAAGCTGAGCTTTTGAATTTCTTTCAGTAGGGACTTAATGTTTGGTCCTGAAGTGGTAGACTTGTTTGAATCCTTGCAAGAGAAGAGTAAAATGATGCAAGACTTCAAACAAATCTTCCTCACCTCTGCCCAAGGAGCTGCCAAGCTTAATCCAATTCCTTTTCTCGCAGAGGATCTACATCTGCACAGAAGGGTAGGAAAATGGCAAGAAATAGACTTCAGGATAAACCTGCTATTGACTCTGTCTGGGAACCCTCCTTTTCCAGGCAAATTAACCTGACTACTTTTCTGCCATCTCCTGTCCCCCTTTGTCCATCACTCCTGTCAAAAAGACTGTTATCCCTTTCAGCCTGATGTCTCATCATTACAGACAGATTGGTCCTCTCCATTATTCAAAAAGGCTATATGTGTTATATCCTGACAAAGATATAATGGCCAGTCAGCTTCCAAAATTTCAGGGCACCTTCCGTGTATCCAGACTGTCAAGCAGTTAATGCTTAGTCTAGGGATGAAAACCTTCAAAGCCTTATTGCTGCTGAAGAGTACACTCTTTTGAGGCTTTTGAGGATCAAAGGTCGGCTTGTGCTGCCCTTGGCTGGACAGATAAGTCCCCTTTGGGGAGAAAAAAAAACTTCCATTTTCTTCATTCGTTTATTGATTTGTTACTTTCCTCTTCAGGCAACTTATTTAAATACTAGGAGTGTTCCAAGCCTCGGAACTGTCTCAGCCGTTTACTTAAGCTCGTGGCCTCCAAACTCTCGAGCTAGGCTGTACCCATAATGCTCCTCTGTAAATTACCTCAGATCTAGTTTGCCACTTTGTGTGCCAGAAGCATTTCTACTGCTCTCAAGCTTTGGCTCTATTTCATTAAGTTTTTTCTTAAAAACTTTCTTTCATATTTTTCTCTCAGGCTACTTACCTCATTAGCGTAATTCCTTTTTTATCTACTCCTCTCATTTTCTTCTCTGCAGTCTGTCTGTGCATGAGTGTCCTTGTTTATTTATTTCTACTGTTGGTAGTTTCTGTCAAAGTACCATTGTTGGCACTGTCTCTCCCTCTCTCCTTTTTCTCCTGTGTTACCTTTCGATGCATTCTCTAATACCATAGTTGGTATCTCTTTCCTTTAATATTTTCTATTCAAAAAAATGAAAAATAAAAAGCTTTCATTTATCCTTGTATGACTGTGTCTGATATGGAAGGAACAGTAGATTTGCCTGTTAAATCTTAAATCTAAGGGCACCTCAGGTTTTAAGAGGTTTGAGAAGTGTTGAGGCAAAATGCCTAATTTAGATGCCTGTACTTTGTGTGTTCTGTCAGGAAAAGTTAATTTACATGAGAGTTGCTCGATTTGTCACGTCTTTTGTACGAGTACCAGCACAGAACATAAAAACAATTTAGTTTTAAAAGGACTTCTAAAATCGGACTTTGAGGCCATCTTTGGGTCAGAGACTGAAGCCAGTTTGTCTTCATCCTCTTTAGCTTCCTCTGAGAAACGTCCTTCTTCGGTTCCCAGTGTTTCAGAACCGACAAAGAAGGCACCAAAACATTCCTCGGTGCCAACCACTTCCTCGGCACCAAACTTTTTCATTCTTTGGAGTCGACATTGGCTTCCTGGACCCCATCGGCACCAGGCAAACCAAAATTAATCTCTGTATACTGCGGTGGTGGTGCTGCGGTAGCGTTGTCGCCTCACAGTAAGATGTTGTGCTGTTCGATTCTCAGCTAAAGCGTCTTCTGCATGGAGACATGCGTGAATGGGCGTACCTTCATTGAAGGTTGTGCGTCAGGCCTGGCAAGTCATTACGTAAAAATCTACTGCCAATCATTAGCGGACCAGAGTTCCACTGTGGCGACCCCTAACCGGGAAAAGCCAAAGGATACAACAACCTAGATCAAGGTACTCTCCATCTGTTGACCCTCATATACACAGACCACCTAGCCTCTTCCTCGATGTCAGACCCCCCCCCCCAGGTCTCCATCTATAGCATTGGTTTGATCCACTAAGTGTCTCTCCGAGGCCGACATCATGAGAATGGTGGATCAGCTCCTAGTGGCAAAGAGATTGTCTTCGGTTCCTAGCCAACCCGGTATCGGAACCTCTTCTACGACACCGTCATTTCCTCCTCCATCTCCTATCGAGACTTTGGAGCCCTCTGTTCTGACACTCCTGGCACTTACTGCAACTTTGACTGGAGGTCTCCCAGGGTCGATCTTCTGTGGTCGGTTCCGAGGTGCATGGACTGGTTTCCTTAACTTTGGAGCCATCCATGTCCCTTGGTGTTTTGGCCTTTGCAGTATCGACCCAGGCTTCTGTTTCAGGGGTTGCCTCTTCTGTGCAGGGTGTGACTCTGGTTCCAATGGAGTCCATTTCAGTTACGGGCTCCCGTACTTCTGTAGGGGGCCAGCTTCCGAATCATGGAGAAGGCTCTGTCCATTGGGGACTCGCAGTCTTGCCATCCCTGTTGGGACAGATTTCCACATCTCCTTGACCTGAGCTGCCATCCATCTCATCCCTAGGACAGAGGTCACAAAAGTCCCAAGAAAGATTCACTTTGGTGGTTTCTTCTTCAGACAATTCCCTGGAGCATCCCCCCCCCCGCAAAGGAAGTACCTGACACTTCCCTGGAGCATCCCCCCCAAAGGAAGTACCTGTGAAGATGAAGTGTAAGAGGACGCACTTAGACTCCCTGGAGGAGTCTTTTTCACTGAAGATACTGATTTTGATGAAGGGGAAGGTTCCTCCAGGTCACCCCTTGATGATTCCTTCATGAACATCCTAGAAATCCTCAGAGGGGTGTCTGGTCTTCCATCCAACCTTCCTTGGAGGAGTCTGCATATCTGGAGGCTTTCCATGTTCAACCCACTGCTTCTTTGATTTCTCCGCCTGCTGATGACCTTATTAAACTGATCGTTCAGCGGGCATGGAAGGTGCATGAGTCCATCGAGACCATCTCCAATAGGTATGACCAAATCCTATTAGCCCCTAAGGACGAGCCACACTAGTCCAAAGATATACCCATTGACGCCATGGTGATAGCAGCAGCCACAAAAAATGAACTTGCTGAAGAAAGTCCAACTATCCATCTTCTTAACAAGGGGTCTAGGACTTTGGATTGGTTTGGAAAACACGTTTATATTTCAGCAACTTTTGCTGTCAGGTCCTTAAATTATATGGCACACTTTACAAGGTGACAGAGCGATCTGATCAAGGATCTCTCGGATACCCTCTCCGGAGCAGTGGCTGAAGGGGTACGGGATACAGTTACCTCTCAGCTAGTAACCCTTGATGCGATTTTTAACTCGTCTATGAGGCTGATTGTCCACACAGCTGAAGAGACTACTAGAGCAGTGGGTTCAGGCATAGCCATTAGAATGCACTCCTGGATGTCCTTGTGTGACTTTGTGGAGCCATTTGAAGTGTCATTCGTCAATGCTCCATTTGACGGAGCTACCTTTTTTGGTCCCAAGGTAAAGGACAGCCAGATGTGAAAAAGTTGGCAAAACCCTTTCTGCTCTAGGCATACATTTCTCCACTCCTCAATGGCCTTGCTTGAGGAACCAGAGAAGTGGGAGACTATAGTTTAAAACATCCAAAGGGCCTTTCCAGGATTTATGCAGCAAAGACGTCCCCCGGGTCAGAGGGGAAAAGCAATGGAAGATGCTGCCGGGGCAGGCAGAAATGGACCGCAAAACCAGGGGTCCAGAGAATCTTTCTCTGGTACTTCCCATCAACCCCCCTGAATGGGGGCCCGATTGCCCTCCTCTGGAGGCAGTCAGGGTTTGACTTTCTCTGCACCAATCTGCCTGGCGACTTAACTATGGACAAATGTGTGCAGAGAATACTATCCAGAGGTTACGAAATCCCACCGTCATTAACCCCAGTCACCCAGAAGAAACTCCCGGATGTCCCACCAAGTCACAGGGAAGCAGCAATCCTAGAAATTCAAAAACTGCTTTAGAAGACTCCTCCAAAAAGTCCCACCAGACCAAACAGGATTTGGGTTTTACTCAAGGTTTTTTTTAGTGTCCAAAAAAAACAAGGGACTGGAGACCCATCTTGGATCTCAGCCAGTTCAGTAAGGCAGTTCAGTGAATCAAATTCTGGATGGTCTCTGTACAGTCGATACTTCCATTATTGGAAAAAGGCGATTGGATGTGCTCTGTAGACCACCAGGAAGTGTATTACCATATAAAAATGGACAAACGCTGCAGGAGGTTCCTGTGCTTCTGGCTGGGAGCCAGTCATTTCCAATTCAGAGCACTGTTCTTTTGTCTCACCACAACCCCAGGGTGTTCACCAAATACATGGCAGTGGTTGCAGCTCATCTCAGGCTGCAGGGGATTAGAGTTTTTTCATACCTCGACGACTGGCTCCTCACCACTACCACCAGGGGTCAGTTACGACTGGCTCCTCACCACTACCACCAGGGGTCAGTTACAACAGGCAAGAGATTATACTCTGCACCTCTGTGCATCTCTAGGTGTAACAAATAATGAAAAGTCAAGCTTACAACCTTCTCAGCAGTTAGATATCATCAGAGCCCACTTGGACATTTAACAGGAATTGCATCTCTCCATCCAGAAAGGCTACAACGCATCAGATCCCAAGTCAGACAAATTCTAAGAAACAAGAGTTCTAGCAAAATTAGTCCTAAAAGCATTAGGCTCAATGGCAGCGGCAATAACTCTTGTCCCCTTAGCAAGATATCAAATGTGAATCCTGCAATGGTTATTTGCATTCCAGTGGTCTTTGATGCACCAGCCAGTGTGTTACTTAATCATGGTTTACAAATCGCTGCAAGTAAAATCTTATGTAGTGGCTCCACTCCGATCGGATTCTCTTGGGACGACCTTTCATTCTTCCCCAACCCCAAGCCACAGTAACCACAGATGCTTCCCTGTTAGGGTGGTGGGGGGCATTATCTGGATTAGAACAATCCAAGGCGAGTGGTCCCAAATAGAGACCAACTTACACATCAATGTTCTAGAGGTGAGGGCAGTGCTGTTAGCGTTGCAAGCATTCCAGAATGCCCTTCCTCTAGGGACAGCAGGAATTCAAAAAGACAGTGTGTCTGTGGTCTGGTATATTGGCAGACAAGGGGGAACCAAGTCTTACTCATTGTGTCGAGAAGCCCTCACAGTTTGGCAATGAGTGATTTCTTCCAATTGCTTTCTTATAACAATGCACATTCCAGGGAGCTCCAGTGTAGTAGTGGACAAGCTGAGCAGAACTATTCTCATGCCTCACGAGTGGTCTCTTAACCTGTAGTGGCAAACAAGATTTTTCGTCATTTGGGCCAACCTTGCTGCAATCTTTTTACCTCACCTTTGAACAACAAGTACAGAAGTTACTTTGCCCTAATCCCCCCCCCCCCCAGGGTGTAGTCACCCAGAGCTGTTCTCTTTCATTAGTGGCCCCCTGGTCTTCTCTGTGCCTTTCCTCCAACTCCCCTGATATTGCAGTTTCTAAAGAAAGTCAAGAGGATGGAAAACTCAGTAATCCTCATTGCTCCCTTCTGGCCTCAACAGGTGTGGTTCCCTTCCTCTAGCCTCACCTTCTTCGGAAACCATTGATTCTGGACCCAGCTCCAGATCTGCTGTCTCATCCAGAAGGCATGGTTCATCTGAATCTCCACCTCCAATTCCCATGATTACCAGGCATCCTTCCCTAGCCTCTCCTATCTGACAAATTATTGTGGCTCATCACAAACCTTCAACTAGGAAACTCTATCAAACTAAATGAAAAAAAATTGTGAACTGGGCCCTTAACAACACACTTGATCCTTATTTGAGCCCGGTTCATAAGGTTTTGGATTTCTTAGCTAACCTCTATCAGTCTGGGTCCTTTGCATCAACAATTAAAGTTCATCTAGCAGCAATCCCTAGCTTTCATATGAGATTTGATGGCTCATCTGTAATGTCACACAAACTCTGCAAGGCATTTTTAAAGGGTTCCTATTACGTGATCGATGACTCATTCTGTCGAAGGCGTCTTGATCTAACGTAAAAGAACAAAAAGGCAAAATAGCGAAGAGGCTTTTAAGCAAATTCTTTCCCTGGGAAAGAATTTGCGCAGCCGTTTCTATTACTTTGCTGTTTTTGGCACTGTAGTACGATCTCAGAGTTGGTATATTTAAGTAGGGGTGTGTGTGTGTGTGTGTGGGGGGGGTGAAGTCCCCCACTTTATGTAATGTTTTAAAAGTTTTTTTTTTTTTGTTTGGGAACAGCGATTTTTTTTTCTCCGTTGGAAAAAAGTCACTGACGTCCTTCAAGAATGCATCTGCAGTCATAACATATGGGTTGTCCTGCCTCAGGCAGCCCTTCGGTCGGCCGGATTCCAAAGTCTGGGTCCGGCTTCGGCTGGTGTCGCCACCTCTCCGACGTCAGAACGGCTGGAGTATACAGGCATCGGCCGACGCCATCTTCTTCAGTCTTTCTTGCCGCGCGGTGCCCGAAGCAGAAGCAGTTCGCAAGTGCCTGTCAGTCAGCTCATGTGTTTTCAGTTACCGAAGTCATCTAAAAGCTAAGTACCCCGTTGGGGAACATTTTTTCTTGCCTCAGCCGATGTCGGAACAAATTGAGAAAGTTAATAATTGTTTGTCTTGTGGTAAACAAATACCTCATAAGGACTTACATTCTTTCTGCCTCCCCTGCCTGGGCCCAGACCACGACGTCTCGGCCTGTGCTTGCTTTAATAAGCGCACTCTCAGACACCGGGCAGAATTTGCCGCAGACTTTTTTGGCGAATCCTACGCTTACATCATGCCGCCGGAACAACCGACAGCACAAACTACCAAAAAACGTAAGGACCGACATCCTCTGCCCGTGTCTTCCACCGACGCAACGCCTAAGCCCTCCGAGTGCTTCGGTCCCTTTGGAAGCGGTAATTCAACCGCTCCAGGCCGACGTCACCGCGTTAACGTGTTCTTCGGTCTCGGAGACTACACCGGTGCCGGTTGTTGATTTTCCTCCAGAAACTGAAGTTCTGGATCTTCCCGACACCATTCCCGTGGACAAGGTTACTCCTGCACGTGGGGCAGCTAGGCCTCCTGTATCCATGTCCATCAAGGCCTTTGCACGTGCTAAGGCCGCCAGCCAGGCCAAGGCCCATCCTAAACCTACTTCTCAGGCCCCTTCTTCTGATAGACAAATCATGTCTCTTGCTGCAGATCTGATCTCTCTTATCAGGGGGTCTCAGCCTCACCCAGACAGAGGTTCTCAGCCACCTGCAGATAAAAGGCCTTAAGTTACCCCAGCACAGACCTTTAGCTATCCCTCCAGTTTTGGATGTCCTGGATGACGTTTTCTCCGACTCCAGTGCTTCCCCTGATTCTCTCCCTCCTGCTCCTGTCAAGCCAGACAGATATTACAGGGTCCCTGACACTCACAAGCATCTTTTTAAGGCCCACTCTGTGGATCTAGAAACTATTTCACAGGGCCCCAAAGGAGTGGCTACCTCCTCAGCCAAGAATCCACTGCCAGCGGACAGGGAAGCAAGGTCCCTGGAGAGATGGGGTAAAAAAGTTTATACCTCTACCACCCTTGCCATGAGGTCACATAACTGCCTTTTTCATATGTTTCAGTACCAGGATTATTTACTGGATGATTTGCAGAAAAAGCTAGCCTCTCCTGAGCCTATAGATAGAAAGGCATTGCAGGATCTGGTTCATAACACTCAGCAGGTTAACAATCATTTTCTTCAGTGTGGTTATGATGCATTGGAGGCTTCATGTAGGGCAGCTATGACAGGGGCTGTTATACGTAGACATGCTTGGTTAAAAGAACAGCCACTGCCAGACCATGTTAAAGTAAAGCTACTTGATGCACCTCTGGAAAAACAGAAGCTTTTTGGTGCAAATGCACAAGATGTGTTGAAGTCCATTGAGGAAAAGGCTAAATCAGTACAGACAGTCAAAGATTTTCTCCAGGTTCAGCCACCCAGATTCAGCAGGAATTGGCCTTCAAAGAATTGGTCCTTTCCAGACACTGACAAGTTTCAAAGGGGAAAAAACAGGCGTGCTCGAGGTAGAGGGCAATACCGAGGCTCCTACAGGGGCCGCCAATGGCAACCACCAAATCAGAGAAGTGGCGCAGGCAGTCCAGCTGCACCACAAGGACAATCACAATGACTTGACTTTCATACCGCCGACCAAGGCACAAAGAGAAGCACCTTTAGGCGGAAAATTATCCTTATTCTCAAAGAACTGGAACATCTTAACCAAGGACAAATGGATTCTGGATTTAATAGACCAAGGTTACAGATTCCACTTCCATACTTTACCAACAAGACAAGGCATGCCAAACCTGCCACAACATCAAAGGGCAGAGGCACTCATTCAAGTTTCAAAGCTGTTACAAATAAAAGCAATAGAAAAGGTCCCTCCTCAGGAACAAGGCCAGGGATTTTATTCAAGACTGTTCCTTGTTTCAAGAAAAGAAAACAAATGGAGGCCTATACTGGACTTGTCTACTCTAAATACTTTTCTCATTGTGCCAAAATTCAAAATGCTGACGTTACAGCAACTCCTTCCCATGCTGGGCAAGGGGTCTTGGCTGGTCACTCTGGACCTCAAGGAGGCATACCTGCATGTCCCCATCAGACACAGTTGCAGAAGATACCTCAGATTTCTTGCAGGGTCAGAGCATTATCAATTCTCAGCATTGCCGTTTGGCTTATCTACTGCGCCCAGAGTGTTCACGAAATGCCTGGCATCAGTAGTTGCACACTGCAGGCTCCAGGGGATTCAAATATATCCCTACCTGGACGATTGCCTTATACAAGCAGACAACAAACTTGGATTATGTCATCCAATTACTTCAGGCTTTGGGATACACAGTCAACATTCAAAAATCAAGACTACTCCCATCCCAACAGATTATTTTTCTAGGAGCCAAACTGGACACAAAATCACAAATGGTTTTTCTCACAGAGGAGAAACAAGAGCAGTTACCAGAGTACTTCAAAAGCCTAGCAAAGCTCTCCCAGCTGACTGCAAGGAAAATCCTGCAGGCCCTGGGGTTCATGGCATCTTGCATTCTTCTGATACCTTTGGCAGGACTTCACATGAGAAAGCTGCAATGGTACATAAAAAGCTTATGGTCCCAACACAGCCAAAACCTAGAGGACGTAATTCCACTCATTCCATGTCTGCAAAGAGAATTTTTGTGGTGGGTTCAAGCAAGTCATTTAAACAAAGGCATGTCTTTCAACCAACCTCAAGCAGGTCAAATAATTACAACAGACGCCTCAGACCACGGATGGGGGGCGCACATGGAGGGCAGATGCATCCAAGGGCAATGGACCCCAAGGGAAGGACATCTGCACATAAATCAAAAAGAGATGTTGGCAGTGATACATGCAATCGAGGCCTTCGAAAAATCACTTCAACAAGGTCATCTGCTAATAAGGACAGACAACACCACTGTTATGTGGTATATAAACAAGCAGGGAGGCACCCATTCTTATCCCCTCTGCAGATTAACATTGATTCTTTGGGAAAAGTCCCTGAGTCTGAAGATTGACTTGCAATCCCAGTTTGTGCCAGGCAAGGACAATGTTCTGGCGGACAGGCTGAGCAGAAACTTCTTGGATCCGCACGAATGGATGCTGCATCCTCACATTTTCTCACAAATAACAAGTGCATGGGGAAGACCGGACATAGATCTCTTTGCTTCTCACCTCAATCATCACCTGGAAAAGTTCTGTTCAAGGACTCACCATCCTCTAGCCTGGAGAACGGATGCTCTCTCCTTCAGCTGGAATTCCCTAACAATTTATGCATTCCCTCCTCTTCCATTACTGACCAAGGTGAAGATCAAGGCAGAACAACCAACAGGCATTTTGATAGCTCCAGACTGGCCAAGGCAGCACTGGTACCCATTGCTATTGAGCATAACTTGGACCAAACCGTGGCCCCTGCCTCAGTGGCCTCTACTTCTAACTCAGCACAACTACAGGACTGTTCATCAAAACCTGAAAACATTGCAACTGACAGCTTGGAGGGTTCCATGACTACTTCCCATATCCCTCTTTCCAAAAAAGTTCAAGAGATCTTACTGGAAGCGCGCAGACCTTCCACCAGAAAAACCTATTCAGCCAAGTGGAAGAGATTCATCATCTGGAATGTTAACAAGGGACAGGATGCATCAGTACTGAGCATTCCACAGATATTAGAATACTTGGCAGAAATGTTTCATAGTGGCCTTTAGTACTCTTCCATAAAAATTCACGCTTCAGCAATCTCAGCAAAATACAATTGTGACCCACCTGTGTTTTCGCATCCCTTGCTAAGACAGTTTCTAAGAGGGATAAAGAATATCAAACCTCCCAGAGAACCACCAGTACCTGCATGGGACCTCAATTTCGTCTTGGAAAAATTAACTCTTTCTCCCTTTGAACCAGCAGCATCTTCAGAAATGCAATTTCTCTCCTGGAAAACGGCTTTCCTGTTGGCAGTAATATCAGCAAGAAGAGTCTCGGAGATACAGGCCCTCATGGCAGTACCTCCCTTTCTCATTTTTCATCAGGACAGAGTTTCTCTAAGAACCAATCCTTCATTCATGCCAAAAGTAATATCCAGGGTGTCTCTAAATCAAGCAATTCACCTGCCTACTTTCTTTCCCAATCCTCAAAATAGGGGGGAAAAGCTGCTGCATACTTTGGACATACACAGGCAATTACGTTACTACTTGGACAGAACAAAGACCACCAGAAAGTCTGACCAACTATTTGTAGCCTATGCTGCTGGAGTACAAAGAAAGGCAATCTCCAAACAAACAATTTCAAAATGGATTGGACACTGCATCAGATTCTGCTATTCTTTTCATGGACAAAGTGTGCCAGCCAATATTAGGCCACACTCCACCAGAGCTATTGCCACATCCACAGCCTTTCTAAGAGGAGTGGCTACAAAGGACATTCTAGAGGCTGCTACATGGAGCTCCGTGCATACATTTACCAAACACTACAACCTGCCTTTATACTCAAGATCCCAAGCAGGCTTTGCTTTGGCAGTCCTGCAGGGCATTTTAGCTACACCATCCCTATCTTAGGTCCAACCACCCCCAGCTTGGCTATGGTATTCCACCCATATGTTATGACTGCAGTTGCATTCTTGAAGGACATAGTACAGTTTTGTACCTACCATAAATGTAGATGTCCAATAGATATGCAACTGCAGTCGGGTTTTCCCTCCCTCCTACCCCTCTGTTTTTCTCTTTTTGGGTCCACTACCCCTCTACCCTATTAGCTGGGGGTATCTTTTATGGTGCATCTGTTTATTACTGTTGTGCATGTCTGGAATTGTTTATCCATTCACCAAATTTAGCCTTCCTTGGGGGGCACCTGGCATCTGGGGCAAGAAACACTGAAGAAGATGGCGTCGGCCGATGCCTTTATACTCCAGCCGTTCTGACTTTGGAGGGGAGGCGACACCAGCCGACGCCGGACCCAGACTTTGGAATCCGGCCGACCGAAGGGCTGCCTGAGGCAGGACAACCCATATGTTATGACTGCAGTTGCAGATCTGTCAGACATCTACATTTATGGTAGGTACAAAACTGTACTTTCTGAGGTTTCGACATTGTAAGCTTTCGCTTACATGGAGTCGATTAATCATTGTTCGCTTTTTTAATCGTTCGATGATGTAAGATAGACCCTTATTAAAGGGGCTCCTGATGTTAAGAACTCCATTTAAAGAACCATTTCCTCCTTGGGATGTAACATTTGTCCTACAGCCCCTTACTTTGTCTCCCTTTAAACCATAAAGTTTTCGTCTTGGAAAACTATTTTTGGTGGATATTACATCTGCCAGAAGAGTATCTGAACTTCAGGCCTGATCCTGCAAACCTTCCTACTTAATATTTCACAAGGCTAGGGTTGCCCTTAGGACTAATCCATCCTTTTTACCAAAAGTAGTTTCAGAATCTATAATATGTCAGACATTTCACTTGTCAATCTTCTTCCCTAATTTTGCTAGTAAAGGAGAGTATTCCCTTAACTTGCTAGATGTCCACGGACAACTACATTTTTACCTTCATAGAACAAAGGATTTCAGAATGTCTGACCAAGTATTTGTTGCATTTTCTTCTCTATCTTTAGGTAATCCAGTTTCAGAGGTTACCTTGGCAAAATGCCTTGGAGATTGTATTACTTTTATCTGTCAGTCGAAAGGGCTCCAACTTCCATGCCCAGTTAAAGCCCATTCAACTAGAGCGGTGGCAACTTCTGCAGTTTTTCATGCCAGAGCATCCCTGGACAATATTTGTGCAGCTGCCACTTGGTCTTCTCTACAGCCCTTCTGAGCTGGGAATTTCTGGTTAGAGTCCAGCCTCTCCTTCCACAAGAGTGCAGACCACGAGCCTTCTTAATGTAAAATAACTGGCCTGAAGCCCAAGTGCTTAAACCAGAACTAATACACTTTTAGAATAACAAACACTGAGCCCTCAATCAGCAGTTCCCAACTTAGAAGGATGTAAGCTACCTGTCCTGCCACCACAGTGCATGCCACAAGCCTTCCTAATGTAAAACAACTGGTCTGAGCCCAAGTTCTTAATCCAAAAGACTTTGAATGATAGCTACAATTTAATCAAGTTACTACCAAGCAGTAATAAATACAATTAAATACTTTAAAGAATGCCTGGATTAGTGCTCAAGTTATACAAACAAAACTAGATTCAGCAGGCCTGGTTCTAGTCTATGCTACAGCAAACAAGGTGTACCAATTTAGTAAGAAGCAGTACAAATATGCAGGCACTATAAACCTTTAAACAGAAATTCCCAGCTCAGAATGGCAGAGTCCAGCCTCTCCTCCCACAAGAGTGCAGACCACGAACCCTCTTAATGTAAAATAACTGGCCTGAAGCCCAAGTGCTTAAACCAGAATTAATACACTTTTAGAATAACAAACACTGAGCCCTCAATCAGCAGTTCCCAACTTAGAAGGATGTAAGCTACCTGTACTGCCACTACAGTGCAGAGCACAAACCTTCTTAATGTAAAACAACTGGTCTGAAGCCCAAGTGCTTAAACTAAAAGGCTTAGAGTGAGTTACACCAAGCAGTAATAAATACAATTGAGTACTTTTAAGACGACGCAAAAGCAAAATAAAGTAAGAAGAAACACAAATACAGTAAAAGCAGATACATTTTTTTTTTTTTTGTGATCAAAAAAAAAAAATTATCTGCTTTTACTGTATTTGTGTACTCTAAATAGCTTTGTACATCCTAGAAGGAAGCAACTAAAAACAAGTAATGCAGTTTGGCTATCCAGAAAGAGTAGAATGCTAATGCAGGATAGAGAAAAAGCATGGCAGGAATGACAAAAATATAAAGTGCCACAATATCTTAAACTTTAGAATGCTTCGCAGGTGTACTAAAAACAAATTAATGAAGTCAAAAAAACTATTCTATAATAACCTTCAGAATAATAAACACAACCCTGAAAAATTCTGGACAGCCATTAAAGAAATCTTGCATCCCAGCCATAAAGGAAATTTTGCATCCCATCCACAAATTCAGCCCTAACCTCTCTCCCAATAACTCATCACTTGAAAGTGCAATACAGTTCAACTGTTATTTCATAGCTAGCTAGCATCTCTAACCAAGGATTCCCCAACAACTAATCCTAACTCTGCTAACTACTATGTATTACCATGTACCCACATCCTGTATAAAATTATTCTTAAACTCAACCCATGCCCTACTGTATCTGATGACCTTCCAAGTGAATAGTTTAAAATAGCAGCCGATTACCTTGTCTCAATCCTTATTAATAGGTAGATCTAGGAATCTTATAGTCCCCCTCTCTGGAAAAAGTCACACATTATCTCTCTGCACAAGGGAGGAAATTCAACAGACATTACTAACAGTAGACCTATAGCAATCTTATCTCCCCCTCCAAAATACCTTTACTTTAGCTTTAATTTACCTTTAATTTTTTTTACCTTTTAATAGTGAGATTTGTCCTCAAGTTCAGGGCAGTGCCAAGTGGGCTCCTTTTGCCCCCATGTATGCTAATATTACTGTGGCTTTGTTTGAAATGGAATATTTATACCATCATACTTTTTTTAAGCACCATTTTGTTACTTATTTTTGTTATATTGGCGAGTTGTTTTTTGTTTTAAAGGTGGTTATGACATTGTTTGACTTTGTGGATAGTTTACAAAATAATAGGCTAAATTTTTCATTTGATGGCTTGCAAATGGGGGAACAGGTATCTTGTTTAGATCTTAACCTAAGGAGCTCTGATTGTGGGACAGTTTATACTTCCATTCATAGGAAGTTGGGAGAGGAAGGAATATTTTTCCATTGGAACAGCTAACATCCTCCCCATCTTATTTCATCATTACACCTTGACAGACTCTGTAATGAGGATTATAAGTTTTATACTGAAATCCAACAGACAGCTGAGATGTTTATTGGTAGGGATTATAACCGGGATGTAGTTATGGAATCCCTACCAAAAGTTGTGTAAAAACGTAACATTAAAAATTCTAAATAGATAGTGAATGCATTAAACAACAGAATAAGAAAATTGCCCCCCCCCCCCTTTTTTTGGTCAGGATTTCTTTTATGATTTAGGCATTTTTCCACTTATCAGTCCTAGTCCCCCTAGTGCTTTAAATGGGGATGAGCAACAAGTGAATAAAAGAATAAATATTTTTTTTTTGTACTATGTACCCGCGGTGGTGGTGGTAGCGTTGTCGCCTCACAGTAAGACACTGTCCGGTTCGATTCTCAGCTAGAGCATCTTCTGTGTGGAGACATGTGTGAATGGGTGTACCTTCGTTGAAGATTGTGTCTCAGGGCTGGTAACTCGGCACGTAAAAATCAACTACCAGTCATTAGCGGACCGGAGTTCCGCTGTGGCGACCCCTAACCGGGAAAAGCCGAAAGACACAAGCAAACTATTTGCAATATTCTTAGTGAACAAATTGCCATAGTTTTGAGGTATCTGTGGTTTCTTTTTAAGAACCAAGATTTGTCTGGTTTAATCAATCCTGTTCCTTACATCTCTTATAAGAGAGGCTGTAGTTTGGCTTATATGTTAGTTCACAGTAATTTCAATTTTCCTGTTAATATTTCTCAAAATACTGTTTCCCAAAATGGGCACCTTTCAGTGTGGTAAATGTTCAGTTTGTAACCAGATAGTTATTTTCCAAAAAATAACATCAAATATGATCCTGTTAGTGAATTTATGTGCAATACCAAGGGTATAGTTTGTCCTGAAATGCCCCTGTAATTTATTTTATCTAGGGGAAAGTCATGGGGGCTTTAAGGTTCCAAGAGCATACTAGGGATATTAAAAAGGAATGCATGGAAAGCCCTTTGGCTATGCACTTTAAATTATTTCTTCAGGATAATTCATCCTTATTAAAGGGTTGTAGTTTGGAACAGATGACAATAAAACTGGGTGAAAATTTTACCCTTAAAGATAAACTGTAACTTATAAGGAAGCTGTGTATATTTTCAAGTGTAATACGCTGGTACCTGGGGGGGTAAACAATGAATGTAATTGGAAATGTGTAATTGATGGATTTTTTTTCTAATTAAGCTATTATTCTATTTGTATTTTCAGTAGTGTTGCTATATTTTGCAGGTTTTATTACTTGTGTTTTACTCCTTGAAGGTGTTTTGGCGAGGCTCTAGAGGTGATTCAATATTCGATTTTATCTCCTGGTTGTGGATGTTGTTTTATCCCATATCCCCTCTCTCTGTAAAAAGACACACATAATCTCTCTGCACAAGGGAGGAAATTCAACAGACATTACACATTCAGACATCTAGCAATCTTATCCCCCTCTTCAAAATGCATGGAGAATGTATTCTAAAGCAATTGCTAAACTGTCTCTTGCAAGAACTCTTATTGCCCACACAACATGGTTTCCCTCTTTCCCATAGTACTAACACTGCACCTTCAACCTAAGTAGATACTGAGAGATAATGGCAAAGTATTCTCCTTCTTATTTCTATACTTGTCTAAAGCATTTGACACACTTGTACTTCAGATGTTCTCATTTGGTCTCTCTCAGCCCACACTTCTGTGGTTCAAAAGCCATCTGTCCAATAGGTAAAATGTGGTACTCCACCCTCTCTCCATACCTCCCAGTCATCATCAGTGTCTACCGCAAGGCTCTGTCCTTAGTCCCCACCTCTTTAATATTTTCACTCACACCCTCCATACATCCACATAACAGGACTCCCTAATAGAGTATGCAGATGACTCCACACTCATTTGCACATCTGACAGCAGGGTATACCTCCAAAAATTACTTGAAGCTTTAACATCAACTGAAACATGGGTTTGTAACTCACATTTTATGCTCAATCCTAAAAAATCATGCTACTAATGTTTCCCCCCAAATACGTCTCCCATTAAAATAAAAAATGAAAGTGGTCTCTCTTAATAATACAACCATTAAAGTAATTTCTCATAGCAAGTTATTAGGGGTGATTATCTTAAATTGGATCCGTGTATACAAATTTGCATAAGAAAAGGTCACCAAAAACTAGGGTTGCTTTATAGAGTCAAAAACTTTCTCGCCGACACAACTATAGCTACACTTGCCACTACTTACCTTCTCCCCCTACTTCTTTATGGGGCTCCCATCCTTCCTAACCTTCAGGCATCACAAAAATCAAAACTTGAATGATGCTTTATAACAAAGTTGCGAACTTTGCAGCAAAGATCCCTTTCAGAACCCACCACTGTATAGCAATAAAAAGCCTAAATTGGTTAGAGCTACCACATCAAGTAGCACATGTACAGCTTCCTACCACCTGTAAAGTTATCCAGAATCCATATGCTTGCCTGTCGCTAAGTAACATTACACACAACTGTGTTCCCAGCAGGTCATTATGATCCAATGAACAAAAACACCGGCCTGTCCACAAACCTATCAAATCTGCTGGACATTGTCTGTACTTGTACCATGTTGCGAAAACCACACTCATTATCTCTACCCATCAGGTTAATATCATCCCTCCTATCATTCAAAACCATTCTGAAACACTTCCTAGCCAAAAGCTGGCGTCGTTTTTGCTCAACAACAGGATAATTATATCCATAAAAATAGGTAAATACCTATACATATCTTCTACCTCCTTACTCTCCCTTCTTCACTCAGTTCCTTACTTCTATTATTTTCTGTCCCCTGGTTTTCTCTCTAAAATGTACCATAAGCCTGCTTTTCTCTTACTTCATGTTGCAGTTCTTGTTTGTATTATGCTAATTTACATTAATTCTTCTCTAAACTGGCTAAAATTTCTCTAACAATTAAATCCTTGTCATATAATTTTTGTCTAATTTTAATGTTTTCATATTATGCCTAATCTGCAATAAGCATTTGAACTGTAGTTGTTTTGTGTATTATTTTTAAAGACTGTAAAGTTATTGTTCTTAAAATTATTTGTAATGCTTTGAAACTTTTCTCCTGGGTATCCGCTGAAAATGAGCTCCTACTCAGTTTGATTTTTCTTGTAATCAAATGTCAATTAAAAAAAAAAAAAAAAAAAAATATACAGAAATAAACTTTTGCTGAATGGAAATGTTACCGTCATTTGGTAATTGTCATCCCTGGGGAGAAAAGCGCCATTTTCGGTTTGATCATGGAGCAAGACTGCTGGTTGCACAGTCGGTCTTCTTCCAGCCACAAAAAGAAAGTGAACCAAACAGCCTTTGCCATCACAGCAAGCTAGTGATTTGCTTCAGCCGCAGGTGGGTGACCTTGCTGTGTTCCTTTGTTGTACCACAGACAACTCATCTTTTACCGCAGATCCCTCTGGTGTGGCACATACAAGTCACTAGGATCCGGGGGTTAGCCACATCCTCTGTGGCTGTTTGAGTCCCCACAATGGACAAGGGAGAGCCACTTTTTTTTTTTTGGTTTTTGGAGAAAGAACAGGGAAGTTTTGCCTCTTGTGGCCAGAATGCTGGGCCATCCCCGGGTAAACTGCTGCTGCAATTAGTAACATGGTTGGTCCCAATTTTTCTGTCAAAAAGAAACTGAAACCAAGCATGTGTCTACTCCTCAAATTTCTTTAGACAGGAGAAGTTTATTGGGTCTGGTTCAGGGTTTAATTCAGGCTGTTGATCTTTTTTGTAAAGTAGTTTCTGGTAAAAGAAAGAGGCATTCCTCTCTCCTTGAAGAGGTTGATGATTCTGAATCTGAGCAGGAAAATGCGAGGATGGATTCATTTTTTACCTTTGATTTCTGATTCAGACTCTGAGACCACCTCAGTTTCTGATTCTCCCAGTGCGGGTTTCTTTTTCTCTGAGACCATTGCTAGAGTGTGCCAGTGTTTTCAGGGGTAGAAAACAGGTTTCTCGGTTCCTCAGAAAATACTTTGTGATGTTACAGAATGATTTTCCAGAACCAACACCCAGTCCACCTGATGTTCTTCGTGTTTCACTGTTGCAGTCATCACACTTGTGTTATCTGCCTGCAGGTTGGCCCGAATACCAGAGTCTTGGGATTTCTGCGTTGGATGCTGTTGCCTCTTCCATGAAGTCAGTTCGTCAGGGGTATAAAACATGCAGCCGACTCCATTACTTCAGTCTTTATTGCTGTGAAGGAGCCCGAAGCAGAAGCAGTTAGCAAGTGCTGATCGGCCGCTACCTGAAATGTTCGTTTTTCGAGTTTCAAACCTGAAGTCTTCTAAACCTGAGTACCCCGCTGGGGATCCTTTTTTCTTGCTTTAACTGATGTCAGAAAAAGTTAACAATTGTCTTGCCTGTGGAAAACAAATACCTCACAGAGATTTTCATTCTTGGTGGTGGTGCTGTGGTAGCGTTGTTGCCTCACAGTAAGATGCTGTCCGGTTCCATTCTCAGGTAGAGCGTCTTCTTCTTGGAGACATGCGTGAATGGGCGTACCTTCGTTGAAGGTTGTGTGTCAGGGCTGGTAACTTGGCACGTAAAAATCAACTACCAATTATTAGCGGACCGGAGTTCCGCTGAGGCAACCCCTAACCGGGAAAAGCCGAAAGACACAACAACTGCATCACCTGTTTCGGCTTAGACCACGACGTTCCTCACTGTTGGTTTTTTGGCTCATTTAATGCCCAAACCATTCATTGTCGGGCTATCTTTGTCGCTAAATTCTTTCACTCTTATTCTCCACATTCCTAAATGACTTTGATAAGCCATCCAACTACCGATCTTCTGAAAAAACGTAAAGATAAAGACAGAGACAGACTGCATAGGTCCAAAACTGCAGACTCTTCCGTTAAGCTACTCGCCAGTCCGATGATACTCAGTGAGGCACCTTTGCAGCCCCTGATGCCCACTTCTACAGATTCACAGGCCTCTGCTGAGACCCATTTGGAGTCTGGTATGCTGCGTGATGCTTCTTCGACTATGGAACCTGTGGATGTCTTTACCTTGGATGGGTCCAAAGCCGCTGTGCAGACACCGGCTTCTGAGGGTATATTCTGACCTACCAATGTTAGCATTAAATTGACAACTTTGATTTTGGCTAAAACTACCAAGTTTCTCAGGCCCAGAGTTCGCACTACGTCTAGAAAACTGATGACTAAAGCGCATGCTCATGCTCCCATGCCACAAAAACAAATGCTTAGAATGGTTGAAGACCTTATTACTCCTTCCCCTGCTAAAAGACAAAGAATTGAGTTTTATTCTGATTCTACAGACCATGAGTCTGATGACTCTGACCCTTCTGATTACCAGGATATTCCCTTATCAACCTATGATGATTCAGATGCAGAGGAATCCATTCCCTCTGCCTCCCCGCCAGAGGATTTTTTTTTGGTGAAACCTTGCATACTTTAAGAGAGCATTTCCGCTGGGAATGCCAGGACTATCCTCTGTCCAAAAAGAGACTCGGAGAATTTTTACAGTTGCCTCAGCACAGGCCTCTAGCTATATCCCCTGTCCTGGATGTTGCAGATGATGTCTTCATGGAATCCAGTCTTACTTCTGACACTTTACCACCAGCCCCTAGAAAACCTGACGGGTACTACAGAGTACCTGATTCTCACAAATTTCTCTAAGAATCCTACTGCGGATCTAGAGACCATTTCCCAGGGACCTAAAGGCATTAAGGCTACTGCAGTCAAAAACCCTACCCCTTCAGACAGGGATTCCAGAGTTTTAGACAGATGGTATAAGAGGGTATATACCTCTGCAACTCTTGCTATCAGGTCATTGAATTGACAGTTTCACATGTTGAAGTACCAGCAACATATTATGGAACTAATTAAACAAAAAATGGTGTTACTTCCAGATTATGCAGAAAATAAAGATTTACAAGAGTTAATGCATTCTGTAAACCAAGTTAGTAAACATACTTTGCAGTGTGGTTTTGATGCCCTAGAAGCATCTTGCAGGGCTGCAGTCACTGGGTCTGTACTGAGAAGGCATGCTTGGCTGAAGGAACAAATCTTGCCAGATCATATCAAATCCAAATTTCTAGACGCTCCTTTAAATCAGGACCATTTTTTGGCACCAAAGCAGATGTTGTTCTTAAAAAGATGGAGGAAAAAGCTAATCTATACAAACTGTCAAAGAATTCTTACAAGTGCAGCCACCTAGATTTAGTAGGCATTGGTCTTCTAAAACTGGTCTTTTCCAGACCCTTCCAGACCTTCAGTCCAAACCCAGGGAAACAGACCACCAAGACTTTAGAGATCTAAACAATGGAGTGCCCCCACCGTGGTAAGTCACCCCTTATGGAAAAAGTTCACAATGAGTTTTCAATTATCCTTCCTAGCCATGTCCAATTGCGCCCCTAGGAGGAAAACTTGCCCTTCATGCAAAAAAATGGATGTTTGTTACTCAGGACCGATGGGTTCTAAACATTGTATCCCAGGGATACAGATTGTACTTCCATTCACTGCCAACCCCAAGTGGGTTTCCAGACCTTCCTCCAAACCAGTGAGCAGAGGCTCAAAAGCAAGTACTTTTCCTTCTCAATATCAAGGCTATTCAACCTGTTCCAGTAGAACAAAGGGGGCAGGGTTTCTACTCCAGATTGTTCCTGGTGCCCAGAAAAGTGGGCTCTGGCACCCTATCCTGGATCTATCAATTCTCAACACCTTTCTGGTGGTCCGAAAATTCATAATGCTTACCCTGCAACAGCTCCTCCCCATGCTAGCCAAGGATGCCTGGTTAGTCACCCAAGACTTAAAATAAGCTTATCTGCACATCCCCATAAGGGAGTCTTGCAGGAAATATCTATGTTTCAGGGCAGGCTGTATGCACTATCACGTCTCTGCATTTCCCTTTGGCTTGTCTACTGTGCCCAGAGTATTCACAAAGTACCTGACTCCAACCATTACATACTGCAGGGAAAGAAATATTGAATTTTTCCCATACTTGGACGATTGCCTGAGTCAGGCAGACAATCAGGAGTTGCTCCTTCAGCACCTGGCATTTGCAAAAAGATTCCTAACTTCAATGGGATACACCATCAACGAACATAAATCACAACTGGTGCCCAATCAAAAAAATTGTATTCCTGGGAGCAAGCTTGAACACAGCTTCGCAGATGGCATTCCTCACTCCAGAAAAGCAGGTCTTTCTGACCAACTACTTCAAACAAATGGCCACCAAAACCCAGCTATCTGCAAGGAAAATACTGCAAGCCCTAGGGTTCATGGCCTCATGCATTCTGCTAATTCCATATGTAAGACTGCATATGAGGAAACTTCAGTGGTACTTAAAGTCTTTGGTGTTAACATTCTCAGGACCTGGAAACGGTGATTCCTATCATACCTTGTCTAAGTGCAGAGTTCCTTTGGTGGGCAGAAGCATGCAACCACAACAAGGGACTGCCTTTCACTGTACCCCTCGCCTCCCAAACCCTGACAACAGACACATCAGACTATGCATGGGGGGATTCACATGGCAGGCAAATGCATTTAAGGCAAATGGAGCCCAGGACAAATTCTCCTGGATATCAATCAAAAAGAGATGCTAGCTGTACAGAATGCTCTGACAGTATTCAAATACCTTATCCTTCCAGGACAGCTCCTGATAAAGACAGAGACAACACCACAGTTATGTAGTACATAAACGAGCAGGGGGAACCCATTCTTACCCACTCTGCAGGTTAGCCATGGCCCTGTGGAACACAGCCTTGAGCAACCAAGTACACCTATAAGCTCAATTCCTGCCAGGCAAACAAAATTCACTGGCAGACGACTTAAGCAGAAATTTACTGGACCCACGTGAGTGGAAACTGGAGCCCAACTCCTTCAAATTTCTAATCCAGAGGTGGGGACACCGGAGGTGAACCTCTTTGCCTCCCCCAAGAACCACCAGTTGAGCAAATTCTGCACCAGGAACCCTCACAGCAGGGCCTGGCAGGTGGATGCCCTATCTTTCACATGGGGAAACTTCTCAATTTTTGCCTTTCACCCTCTGTCCCTCCTCTCAAAAGTACTACTCCAGATCAGACAGGACAAGGGCAATTCTTATTGCCCCAGACTGGCCACGCCAGCACTGGTACGCACTCCTCCGCAGTCTGACATCAGTGCCACCCTGGCACTTGCATCAGACATCTTCCCTGCTGTCTCAAGCGACAAATTTTGCATCCACATTTGCAAACATTGCAGCTTGGCTTATCCCCTGAATACACCACCAGCAACCCTCAGCAAATGGGTGCTGGATGTCATTCTTGAGACCAGAAGGCCTAGTACTAGGAAATGCTATGCCGACAAGTGGAAAAGATATTGTTCTTGGAATCAGCCTCAAGGAAGGGACACAGCAGTGCCCTCCTTACCTCAAATCCTTGATTACCTAGAAGAGCTGCTCCACAGAGGCCTATCCTTCTCTTCCATTAAGGTCATGGCTCTGCCATCTGAGCTCATTATAATACTGAGCCACCTCTTTTTTTCTCACCCTCTTATCAAATGGTTCCTGAGAGGTGCTAACAATTTAAGGCCCCTTAGGAGAGCTCCCACCCCTGCCTGGGACCGTAGCATTGTAGTGAAAAAGGTCACGCTCCCCCCTTTTGAACTTAATGCTTCAGCAGAGCTAAAATTCCTCTAGTGGAAAACGGCCTTGCTTCTAGTCATAAATTCAGCAAGAAGAGTGTCTCAGTTACAGTCACTAATGACTGTGGAACCCTTCATTATTTTCCATGCTGACAGGGTTTCCCTCCGGACTAACCCATCCTTTATGCCTAAGGTGGTGTCCAGTGTGGCTCTAAACCAATCCATCCATTTGCAAACCTTCTTCCTTAATCCTCAGAATAAAGGAGAAAGGATCCTGCATTCCTTGGACGTGCACAGACAGCTCAGGTTCTACCTTGACAGGACTAAACCTTTCAGAAAATCTGACCAGCTGCTAGTCCGCTTTGCTACAGGGGCAGAGGACAAGGCCATTTCAAAGCAAACCATTTCCAAATGGATAGCACACTGCATCCATTTCTGCTACAAGCACCATGTAATACCTACCCCACAGGGGATCAGAACACATTCTACTAGGGCTACTTCCACCTCTACAGCATTTCTCAGGGGAGTCCCTACCAGAGACATTGTGGAAGCTGCAACCTGGAGTTCTGTACACACCTTCACCAAGCATTACCATTTACCTATTTTTTTAAATCCAGGGCTGGATTTGCTACAGCAGTCTTACAAGGCCTGTTAGCGAGCCCTAACACTTCTTGACTGCCACCACCCTTCTTCAGCTTTGGGAATCAACCCAAGTGTGATGACTGCAACAGTGAAACACGAAGAACATAGTACAGTTGTGTACACTTAGCATAAATGTAGATGTTCGAGTGTATTCACTGTTGCAGACCTGGTTTCCCTACCTCCAGCCCCCTGATTGTCTCTATCCTTTCTACCTATCCTCTTTATGGCCATTTTTAATGGCAGTGGTATTTACTTTTTACCGATGGTGTTGCCACACCATATAATAGCTTCCTATTTTGGGGGCTCCTGACATTTGGGGCAAGAAAAACTGATGTAATGGCGTCAGTTGCATGTTTTATACCCCTGACGGCCTGATGTCATGGAAGAGGGCGACAGCATCTGATGCAGAAATTCCAAAACTCTGGTATTTGGGCCGACTGTGGGCTACCTGTAGGCAGATAACCCAAGTGTGATGACTGCAACAGTGAATACACTCAGACATCTACATTTATGGTAAGTGTACACAACTGTACTTTCTGTCAACTTTAGAGTGTTTGTGTGTTCATTTGTTTGCATGCGTTGCTGCCTGTAGTTTTCTTGTTAGCCATCCACCCGCTCCTAAAAAAGCAGATAGGATAGATAACATTTCTCAGTCTTTTTTAAATTTTTGTACACTATTGTCAAACCTGACCCAGCAGCTGTAGTCCTAGTTGATTCCACTGCAGTCCTACCTTTTATGATAAGGATGGGAAAAGTATTGATAAGTATGGGGACAAAAGTGTATATATCTGTGTCTTTGGCTTTCAGAATTTTGAATTGTCAGGTTAATATTTAGTTTGTTCTGGCAAATTGTAAAAGTATGTGGAAAGTCTTATCTGCAGATCTGATGTTATTTTCATTCATTCCTCAGCAATTGGGTTGGGATCTGACTTTGCTGCTTTTTACAGCTAGTGGAACACTGATAGCTCTCGTGCTCCTCCCTTACCCGTAATGCATTAGTCCCCCTAATATGCATCCAGTCTTGTTTTCCACCTTTGCATACGAGCGTGGTTGCAGTTAGCTCTCGAGCTTTGTTGTAGTTTTGAGTAAAAAAAAATATATATTTGTTTCCTTTTATCTTCGTTCAGACAGACCATAGGTAAGTGGTCTTTTACATCAGCAAGCAAGAAGGAACAAAATCTTACCCCTGTTTGTCAAAAAGCTTTGAGAGTTTGGCAGTGGGCAATCTCATCTGTTCAATTTTTGATGACAACACACATCCTGGGTAAATTCATTGCAATAGTAGACAAGCTGAGCAGGTCCATTCTAATGCCTCATGAGTGATCTCTCAACATGAAAGTAGCGGGAAAAGGTTTTCTATCGATGGGGCCAACCTTGCTGTGACCTTTTTGCATCTCCCCTCAAAAACAAGTGCAATAGGTTATTTGCCCTGATCCTTCCACCGGGGGAGCTGCAGAGATGCTCTTCTTCATGATTAGCCCCCTCAGTCTCCTCTGTGCCTTTCCCCCAGTACCTCTAATCACCAAATTTCTTCAGAAAGCATCTCAATTGAAGAGCACAGTTATCTTTATTGCCCTCATCAGATTTGGTTTCCCATTCTTTGGCCTCATCTTCTTCTCCAACCTTGGACTCTAGATCCAACTCCAGAGCTTCTTCCTCACCTGACTCTGACATTTTAGTTCTAAAGTTGACAGCATGGTTTCTCAAATTCCACTGATAGCTAGACCGTCAAGGCTCTCCTTTCCTGTCCATTACATTCTGTTATCCCACAAAGCTTCCACTAGAAAACTTTACAAAAGCAAATGGAAAAGGTTTGTTTTTTGGGCACAACAAAAAGATATTGACCCCTTTAAAGCACCATTTCCAAAAGTTCTGGAGTTCTTGGCTACAGCATTTAAAGAGGGAGGTATTTCCTCATCTGTTATGGTACAGCTAGCTGATATTTTTAATTTTCACATAGGAATCAATAATTAATCTTTAGCCTCATCTAAATTTTGTAAGGCTATTTTATAAGGGATACATTTCTTCTTAGATCTCCTTTTAAAGACCCCACTCCTGCATGAGATTTTTTTGTGTTGCATCCCTTGACCCGCTCTTCCGTTCAACCATTGGCTAATTGTGAGATAACATTTTTAACCTGGAAAACTTGTATTTTTTTTTTTTTTTTTTTTTAACTGGCCATTGCCTCTTCTAGAAAAGTCTCAGAAATTCAGGCACTATCTTCTAAGCCTCCTCATCTGATGTTTCATGAGGATAGGCTACATTAAGAACCAACTCATCCTTCCTTTCTAAGGTGCTGTCAGAATCCAATATCAATCAAACTGTTAACCTGCCGGTCTTCTTTCCTGATTTCTCAAAGGAAAATGCATGTTGCACCTTCTAGATGTCCACAGACAGTTACGTTTTTATTTTCATAGGACCAAAGCTTTAAGGAAATCAGATAAATTGGTTTGCCATATTTTGAGTCTGGAAAGGAGACTTGCCAAAGTGACCTTAGCCATATGGTTAACGGATTGTATTGCCTTTGTTTACAGCAAGTTGGATTGGTCTTTGCCAAAACCTCTAAAAGCTCATTCTGCAAGGACTCTGGCAGCTTCTTCAGTATTCTGTCCAGATCTTCTTTGGATGATATTTGTGCAGCTGCAAATTGGACTAATTCTCACACCGTTATTGCTCATTATAAATTAGATCTGGTCTGTAGGGGAAGAGCAACCAAGAGCAGCCTTCGGCTCAGTGGTGCTCGGGAACATCCTTCCTTAGAGTCCTCCCGGGACTGAGGTAGCTGGGGACTCTGTCCCAGTCATTGAGGAATGAATGAAAATGACAGCATCAGATAAAGGAAGTTATGTGCTTACCATAACGTTCCATCTGTGTTGTCTAATTTCATTCTTCCTCAATGTCCCTCCCTCCAACCCCTTAGCAGTTTAATTTCTGGAAGGTTCAGAAGATGCTAAAGCAACCAATATTACTTTGAGACTCCAGGTATTGGTAAAGTGAAATTTCCTTTTCACTTAAATCTGCAAGCAAGAGCTGAGGTATGTAGGGAAGTAATGCATTATGGGTGGGAGTGGAACTCGAGAGCTTTCAGTTTTCCATGAGCTGTAAAAAGCATCAGAGACTGATCTGAACCTAGTTGTTGAAGACTGAAAATGGACAACACAAATGGAATGTTATGGTAAGTACATAACTTGTGTTTCTTACTTATAAGGACAAATATCCTTTAAATAACTTGGTTTCTTCTTTTGCACAAGTCACTACTCATTGTTGCTGTGTATGACTGTTGATGCTTCTTCCAGGGCTATGGCAGCTGGTATTGTTTTAAGAAGGTTTGCTTGGCTGCATTCTCAGAACCTTCCTGATGTTAAAAATGAGATGTTAAATTTCCCCTTGGATAAATATTTAGTGTGTGGGATTTGCGGTGCAGAGTTGATCAAAAAGTGTGATGAAAGGGGCCAGCTGAATCTGTAAACATTTTTTCAGCTCTCCTTTTCCAAATTGTCCAATGGATTTTCTTCCTCTTCTATTTTTGCCAGAAATCAGAATAAACAATGTTAATAGAATTCAGGTAAACAGACATGTTAACATGGAATGGCAAGTGAGCTCAAAAAAGAAGTTTCTAACCACACAAAACCAAGATAATCCAATATGTCTAAGTGATTGTTCCAAGAGACCTTATGACCCTCACCCACCCTGGCCCCTTTTTTCTTCCAGAAAGTCTTAATCTCCATTTTTCTCTTGGGCAACACATTGTTTCTGACAAACAGGTAAAGAATATCATTTATGAAGTTTACAGATAGCTGTGGGAGGAAATTCTTCCTTTCCAGGAGGTTATTACTCATCTACCAGGCCAGATTCTTTTGTTCCTAGTGTGAAAGAAAATGCTTGGAGACCAGTTCTAGATCTTTCTTAAACCTATTTTTCATAGTGCCCTAGTTCAGCATAATGCCACTTCATAACCTGCTACCTCTTTTTTCCTCCTTCATGTTTCTTGGTAACACTAGACTTAAATGATGCTCGTCACATCTCTATTCATCCAGAAGACTTCAGGTGTTAAGGTTTTTATGTCTGGATCACATTATCAGTTGTCTGTCTTATCCTTTGGAGTGTGTGCTGCACCAAGCATGTTCAAAGTGTCTAGCTCCAGTTATGGCTCACTGCAGGCTACAAACTATCCATTTTTTTCCCCATTTTTAGAGAACTTGCTTATCTTTGCAGACTTTTTCAAAGTGTCAGGAATTTCTCTTCAGCGGGAGATTTCTTACATAAGCTGGGATTCCAAGAGAACAGTTCAAACTCTTTGATTCCCTCACACAGGATTGTGTTCCTGGAATGTCAATTTGGTTCAGTGTGTGTTTTTTCCTCATGAAAAAATAAATCCTCATTTTGATGTTTCTAAGGTTTTCCACTCAGACTAAGGTCACTGGGATGGAATACAGGATTATGGGTCTCATGACATCTTTTTAACATGATGCCACTGGCAAGACTCCACATGAGAAAGATACAATGGTATTTGAAATCTCTATGGTCCCACCATAAACACCCTTTATCTTTTCAAATACCAGTGCTGGATTTTGTCAGAAGAGAAGTCTTTTGGTGGAGACAACAGGTATCCTTGCGTCCAGGTCTCTCCTTCTCACTCTCTGCTCCAAAGCAACAAGTCACCACAGACACTTCAGACTTTGTTTGGGTAACAGTTTCAGGAGGGATAAAAGTGCAGGGTTGTAAAACACCAAGTATAGACACAAGTACATAAATAAATATCTAGGAGATACTTGCCCTAATCAAGGCACTTAACATGAATGTTTCTGTATTTTTTTCCATCCTTTCCACTAATATCTAGGGTACTTCTGAAGATTCAGAAGGAATCCCCCAAGACTGTTATGGTGATATTCCCTTCTGGCCTCGGCAACTATGGTTTTCCCTTTTGTAGAAATTGGCCAGGGGCAATTGCCACAAGCTTCTTCATAGACTGTATCTACTTACACAAGATTAGTGGTGTTTGATACACTTCGACATCAATCATTTTCAGTTGACTGCGTGGATGGTAAGGTCTTAATTCCTTTTAGGTACCTCTTTACTGAGGATGTGCAGCAGTTATTAATAGGGGGAAGAAATCCTGCTAGTAGAAAATCGTATATTTGAGAATGGAAAAGGTTTTCTATTTGGTGCCAACAACATAACCAGCATCTATTCAGAGCTAGTTGTTCTTTGATTTTACAATACTTGTGTGAGTTACTATCTTGTGGCCTTTCTTATTCCTCTGTCACTACAACATGGGTGCCCACAGATCCTCCTTTTTCAAGGCAGTCTCATGTCAGAATGTTTTTGATAGGGGTTTTGCATAAGCCACCAAGTAAACTGGTGGCCTCTCCTTGGTATCTTAGCATTGTGTTAGAGAAGCAAACACTTGCTCCATTTGAACCAGCTAATCTGCATGACTTGATGTTCTTAACATGGGGAAAAAGTTTTCTTGATTCCTCTGACTGCTACAAGCTCTTACAGTGAGTCAGTCCTATCTCATTTTCCATAAGGATGAGATTTCTTTGATAAGCAATCCTCGTATGTCTAAAGTGGTATCCATATTTATTTAAGCTAAACTGTCCATGCCACCGTGCCTTGGATGTCCACAGACAACTGTGGTACTGTCTTGACAGAACTATATCTTATCAGATCTTGGTATCAATTGTTTATTTCTTGTGAAGGTAAGAAGGGACAACCTGTGTCGAAACAGACCATTTGTCTAAGGCTGTTACCTTTTGTTGTGCCCGTCATAACAAATCTATTCCAGGCAGGGTCAAAGCCCTGTCTGCCAGTGTCTTGGCTGTATCTATGGCTTTTTGGAAAGGGTTGGAATCTATAAATATTCTAGAATCTGCTGTTTTGTCCTTTGTATCTTTACAAAGCACTGTAAGATTGATTCTTTATCTAGGCCCAGATATAGCTTTGCTAGGACCATTCACCAGGGGTTCTTGGACTCTTCTCCCTTCACCTCCTAAATGTAGTTAGCAAGGGTAATATACCCGTATAGCTATGGCTACTGCTGCACTGAACAATATGATAAACATAGTACAGCTGTGCAAGTTACACTTACCATAATCCCTAGATGTCCAGATGATCATTGGTGCATTAGCTTCTCTCTCTGTCTCTGTCTCTGTCTGTCTCTGTCTCTCTCCCCCTTGTTTTTTGCTGTGTTTTATTCCAGGGTGTGGACATCTTTGTTGTTTTGTTCCTAGCGTAGTCCTTTCAGGGCTCAGTCTCCCTCTTCTGCTGACAGGAAAGCTCTGAAGGGCTTTGTGCCCAAAGTTGCCTTTTAGTTAGCACAGCATGAGCTGAGCTGAGTAAAAGACAGTTCAGCATGAGCTGCTTGACATTTTGGGTGTGTGGAAGCTGTCCGGTCATTATCTCCTTGGCAGGGCATTAACCCATATAGTATGCTAGTGCATCAGTGATCATCCAAACATCTGCTGTTTTGGTAAGCTGGGATAGGAGGCAAGAGATGCCTTTGGTTCCTCTTTCAGTGTCTTTGTGGCCAAGGCACAGTGGAACCTGTGCTACCTCATCATGTTGGAGAAAGGATTTATTCCAGAATTTCTGGTACTCCAAAAATAAGGCAATTGCAGGGCCATTCTAAATTTGTCCGATCTCAGTTTTCTGAAAGTGCTGTCTTTCCAAATGGTTTCTCTGAGGACTCTAGTTTACATTCTATCATTAGCCTTTTAGGCATCTTTGGAGCTGAAGGATGCTTACCTTCCCATTCCCATACATCCTTCTTACAGGAAATTTATTGGGATCTGTCCTTGATCATTATATTTTCAGTTCTCTGCTTTAGCCTTTGGGTTATCCACAGCCGCCCAGGGATTTCACAAAGTGCCTATGCCCTGTTGTAACTTTTTGCAGGACTTGGGGGGGGGGGGGGGGGTGATGATTAAGATATTTTCTTACCTGAATAACCTGCTAGTACAAGTCTCCTTACAGGAAAACGTGTTGAAACATCTCTGCTATACTGCTACTCTTTTACAGAGTCTATGGTTCATGCTATGTCTTAAAAGCAAAAATCTGCATTAACCCTTTTGAAGGACCTAGTCTTCCTAGGTTGTAGCCTAAACAAACATTCCATGCTGGTCTTCCTTGCACAAGGCAAGATCCATTCTCTTTCCAAGTACTTTCAGTACCTGATTCGTCTTCAGTCTAGCCCTATAAGGGAAATTTTCAGAAGTCTGGGGCTCATGGCTGCTTCCATCCCCATGATTCCTTTTGCAAAACTGCATTTGAAACGGATCCAATGTATCCAAAATCTTTTTTGGTCATAGCTTTGTCACTCTGAACATTCGGATACCATTTATTTCCTTTTCTGAAAAGAGAGTTACAGTGGTGGATTTATCTGTCTATGATCATTTGTTGACTAGAAAAATCTGACTGGGACAGCAGTGGCCCAAGGAGAAACGCTGCAGATGCATGTCTTTGGAATGTGGGAGGAAATCTGAGTACCCAGAAGAAACACACAGACCTAGGGAGGATATGCAGACTCTGCACAGAAGGTACCCCAGCCAAGAATTGAACCGGAGAACCTCTTGCTGTGAGGTGACAATGTTAACCACTGCACCACTGTGCCACCCTGGATCTCAGATACAGTTTCAGTCCGGGGCTTCCATTCAGAAAAGAGATCCCCAGTCAGGAATTACAGACAGATGCTTCATACCCGGCTTGTGGCGCATTAACGTGCTCCTTAAGAGACCACTGTCAGTGCAACCCAAAGCAAAGGAAGGAGCACAGCAGTGTGAAGGAAATTAAGGCACTCATTCAGGTCCTGTAGATTCTGTCTCGTACACACATGCAACCCTGGTCCCCTCAGGTTCTTCAGACAATACAGATGCCATGTGGTATATAAATAAGTAGGGGGTGGGACCAAGTCTTACCAGTTATGAAGGCTGGCTGCTCTTGCATGGGACCACTTTTTAAAAGCAAATCTATCCCTACAAGCAGTCTACGTTCCCTCTTAGGACAGTGTCCTGGCAGGTTTCCTAAGCAAAGTCATGGAGGACCCTCACAAATGGATGAACAGGGAGGGCTTCCTAGACAAAGACCACAGATGGGGGTATTCCTCAGACTTATTTTCTTCCATTCACAGCAGGCAGCTCAAGTTGGTTTGCTTCTGTACCCCTTGCCCCCAGACATAGAAGATGGATGTGATGTCCTTTCCTTGGGTGGAGAAGTTTCTTTAGATATTTAACAGAACCTATAGAATTAGGGAAAGGAAAGCATAAAGGGACAAAGAAAATACTTTGCTGGTGACTCTCTACTGGCTGAAGCAGCAATGGTTGCATCTTGCCATCATGTGGCCAGCAGTTAGCATCACTAGTTATCCTACAGAATGGTAGCACAGAAAAATGATTCTCTGCTTCATCCCAACTTTGTCTCTCAGCCTGAACATGTGGATGATCGAATTTTGATTCTTTTCAAACGGTGTTGTGAGGACGGTGATACAGACTCTTCAAAGAGGAGGTGAGAACCTACTACTAAAAAGTCTTGTATATCCAAATTGAAACTATTTTCTCAGTCAAAATAAAAACAAAATCCTTTTCAAGTTGGGATTCCTGATATTATCTGTGTGAGCTTTTAAGAACCAGGCTAGTACATTCTTCCATCAAGGCTCATTTATCTGCTGTTTCGGCTTGTATGTTTCTGGATCTACCACTGCTGTCTAAAATTGAGGACAAGTAGTTTATAAAGGGCTTCCTTAATTTGCACCCACGTAGGAGGTATATGTGGGACCTTAACTTTATCTTGGAAAAACTTACCCAGCCACCTTTTGAGCCTGTGCCTCTCTAAAATTTTGTACATGGAAGACCTTTCTATTTGTGGCACTCATTTATGCTAGAAGTTTCTGAACTTCAAGCCGTTGTGACTTCTCCCCCTTTCTTTATTTTCCATAATGACATGTTTTCCCTAAGGATCAGTCCTTCCTTTATGCCTAAAGTGGGTCAGTGAGTTGTCCCCCAACAAGGCCAGTAATTTTACCACATTCTTTCCAAACTGTCAGAACAAGGGTGAAAGACTGTTACATTCCCTGGATGTGCACAGGCAGCTCAGATTTTACTTGGACTATAGTTTATCGGAAGACAGACCAGCTGTTTACCACTTTCTAGGAGGTCAGTCAGGGTAACTATGTCTCTAAGAAAACCATTAACTGGACCTCTAAATCCATTTCTTTCTGTTCTGCCAGTCATGGCAGATCATTGCTTTCTTCTGTTAAAGCCTCTTGCACTAGAACAGTTGATTCCTCTAGATATTTTTGCAAAGGAATTTTTTTCCCCATATCTGATGTTGTCCTTGTCATTCATTCCTCAACTGATGGGTTCGGATCCAAGACTTGTATCTTACTCTGCCACTTCTGCCAGATCTTTGGAGCCAAAAACTCTGAACCTCCTGCTAACCTAACATACCTCAAATCTTGTTTGCAATCATTCAGCTTCAGATGCAGATCCTGTCACTTTCGAGCTTTGGATATATATTTAGCCTTTTTTCATGAGTTACTGTTAATAATTGTCTATTCTAATTATCTTTCTTCTCCTACTTCTCTATCTTTCTTTCCCTTTTTTTACTCTTTCTTTTATTTTTCCTTGTTCAACAAAAAAAAAAAAAATAAAGCGTCTGTGTTCCTAATATTTTTAGGCATTTTCTCTTTTGATAATAATGGCCGATAAGCCATCTGGTTTTAAAAAGTGCATTACCTGTGGGGTATAAGCTTCCCAACTCAGATGCACACAGGGAATGGGTTCATTACGTAGTAGGAACAGCGCATTTAGATGTGGATTGTGCTGTCTGCTCTGAATTTAACTCTAGAAGTCTGACTGATTTGCAGAAATAATGTTGAGGGGCCTCCTCCTTTCTTCGTCTTCTGTATCAGTAGATGGGGCTCAAACCCCATCCAAAATTTCAGACAAGGGGAAGTCATATTAAGCGACCGAAAAAAAAAGGAGTTTTGCAAAAGGTCCTCTGACTATTTTTCTTTGTCTGCTCCTTCATCGGAGCCGCCTTCCAAAATGCACAAAATGTCTGATCCAGCTGGTTCCAAGTCTAGGTCTCTTCTGATCTGAACTGAACTCCTCCACTTCTGGTGGATCCGGTTACTTCACAGCTTCTGTTAACTTTCTTGGGGAATCTTCCTGTAGGCATTCCATTCCTCCATCCTCCACATCATCTCTTAGATCTTCCGGAAACATATTTAAAGCTGATGTGGATAGGATGTTTAGGAAATTTCTCATAGTTACTCTTGGCTGTGACTCCCACTGGATCCGCGAGCTGACCTTTGTCCACTTCCTCCTTGATATCCCCTTTTCTGATCCGAGCCACTATTTTGGAGCTGTTTGGTCTGTGACCTCAGGGGTGTCCCCATTGGATCCGAAAACGGCTTTTCTTTGACTCCGAGTTCCATGAGTCACCTGGCCCCGAGCCTTTTGGAGCTGGAGGACTCTGAGCGGAAGCCTTGGCACTGGGTCCAGGGGGTTGGGATTGACTCCGAAGCTTTCAGAGCAGTCTTTCCCTTTGGGGTTTTGGTGTTGGACAGATGTTCTTCGTGTTTCACCGTTGCAAGCCATTACATTTGGGTAATCCAGCTGGCAGGTTGCCCTCAGTCAGCCTGAATTCCAAAGTGTTGGGTCCTGCATTGGCTGCTGTCGCCCCTTCCCTGACGTCAGGTAGTCAGGGGTATAAAAGAAGCAGTCGACACCATTTTCTTCAGTCTTTCTTGCCGCGCGGTGCCCAAAGCAGAAGCAGTTCGCAAGTGCCGGTCGACCGACTCCTGAGATTTTCATGTTCGAGTTTCAGAACCGAAGTCTTCAATAAAGCTAAGCACCCCGTTGGGGAAACTTTTTTCTTGCTCCAGACCGATGTCAGAAAAAGTTAATAATTGTATTTCTTGTTGAAAGCAAATACCTCATAAGGATTTTCATTCTTACTGTATTCCTCGCCTATGCCCTGATCACAACTTTTCTGGTTGTCGGTTTTGTGCTAGATTTAATCGACACACTATTAAGCGTCGGTATGATTTTGCTTTAAACTATTTTGGACGCTGGTTTAATTATCCAGAAAGGTTGTCGGATAGCCATCTGACTACTGGAGTTCACAAAAAATGCAAAGAAAAGGAGAGAAAGAAACAACCGAGGTCCAAAACAGACGACGAAGCTTCTCCTAAGTCAGTCGCCAGTTCTCAGTGAGACGCTTTCGCAGCCCCTGACGCCTGCTACTTTAGAGTTGCAGGCCGCTACCGACTCCCATGTGGAGTTGGCTATGCCTCTGGAAACTCAAGGTGTTGGAGCCTCGGACACTATTCCCTCAGATGGGTCCGGAGCCGCTGAGCAGGCACCTGCTTCTGAGGGTGTATTCAGACCTAAACATCTTTATATTAAACCAAATTCAACTTTCAAGGCAAAGACTAAAGCACCTTCTAAAGCAAAGAAACAAACTCAAGAACCACATGGGCAGGCCTCTATGCCCAAAAACAAATGCTCAAAATGGCCGAATACTTGATTACCTTGATCAGGGGTTCCCATCCCCCTCCTGATAAGAGGCCTAGGCAAGAGACTGACTATGAATCTTCAGATCAGGTTTCTATTTCTTAGGAGTCCTCTTCTGATCAGGAATATTCTCTTCCCCCCTATGAGGATTCTGATGCTGAAGAATCTATACCTTCAGCTTCTCCTCCAGAGGACTATTCTTTTGGGGAAACCTTGCATACCATGAAGGGAGCATTTCCACTGGGAGAGCCAAGATTTTTTAGAATCTAAAAAGAGACTCGGGGATTTCCTTTTACTACCTCAACACAGGCCTCTAGCCATTCCTCCTGTGTTAGACATTGTACATGTGTTTTCAGAGTTTAGTCTGACCCCCGAACTCTTTACTTCCAGCTCCTGTTAAGCCGGACGGATATTACAGGGTTCTTGGCTCTCATAAATTCCTTTTTAAAAACCCTGCAGCAGACCCTGAAACTATTTCACAGGGTCCCAAAGAAGTTAAGGCTTCCACTGCAAAAAACCCTACCCCCTCTGACAGGGATTCTAGAGCACTGGATAGATGGGGAAAAAAGGTTTACACATCTGTTACCTTGGTTATAAGTGCCTTAAACTGTCAGTTTCATATGCTCAAAGATCAGCAACATATAGTATTGCTAAAATGGAAAATGTTAAATTCTGAATGTGCAGAAAACAAGGAAATGCAGCATTTATTGCATGCAGCTGAACAAGTTGGAAAGCATACTTTGTAATGTGGTTTTGATTCTTTGGAGGCCTCCTGCAGGGCCGCAGTTATGGGTTCTGTAATTAGAAGGCATGCTTGGTTAAAGGAACACATTCTGCCTGATCATGTTAAAGTTAAATTATTAGATGCACCTTTACAGCATGATACTTTGTTTGGTGTTAAGGCAGAAGAGGTGTTAAAGAAAATGGAGGACAAAGCTAAATCTATGCAAACTGTCAAAGATTTTTTACAAGTACAACCACCTAGGTTTAGTAGACACTGGCCTACAAAGAATTGGTCCTTTCCTGTGTCAAACCTCCAAATGGGCAGATCCCAGGCGCAAGGTTCATACGGGTCAAAACAATGGGATGCTTCTACCTCCAAAGTGGGAGAAGACAAATCACAGCCATACAGGAAACAGTCCCAATGACTTCCCCCTGCCGGCACCAAGCACTTATGTCCTGGCAGCACCCTTAGGGGGAAAATTAGCACTTTTTTCATAAAATTGGCACATTATAACCCAGGACAAGTGGGTTCTACACAGTGTCACAAGGCTACAAGTTCCATTTCCATACCCTGCCAAAGGCAAACGGCTGGCCAGCTCTCCCAAAAAAATTAATGGGCAGAGGTGCAAAAACAAGTCTCATCCCTCATGGACATGGGGGCCATTCAACAAGTACCAGAGCAAGAGCAGGGACAAGGATTTTACTCAAGACTGTTCTTGGTACCCAGAAAGAACAAGGCCTGGAGAACAATACTGGACCTATCTATTCTGAGCACATTCCTGGATATACCAAAATTCAAAATGTTGACTTTGCAGCAGCTTCTGCCCATGCTGGGCAAGAATGCTTAGCTTGTGACTTTAGACCTAAAAGCGGCATACCTGCATGTCCCAATTAGACAGTCCTGCAGAAAATACCTCAGATTTAAGGCTGGCTCAATGCAGTACCAATTCTCTGCACTGCCCTTTGGCTTATCTACTGCGCCCATGGTCTTTACAAAGTGCCTGGCACCAGTAATTGCATTCTGCAGACAGAGGAACACAAATGTATCCCTACTTGGACAACTGTCTAATTCAAGCAGAGAACAAGGACATTCTTCTACAGCATCTGGCGTTTGTGAAAAGACTTCTAACATGCCTAGGGTACACAGTCAACGAAAAGAAATCAAAACTGGTACCCTCTCAAGAAATAATATTCCTGGGTGCAAGCTTAAATACAACTGCCCAGATGGCTTATCTCACGCCAAACAAACAAAGGCAACTGACTACCTATTTCAAAATGTTGGCAACAAAGGCCCAGTTATCTGCAAGAAAAATTCTGCAGGCTTTGGGCTTCATGGCATCCTGCACCTTACTAATTCCATATGCAAGACTGCATATGAGGAAACTTCAGTGGTACCTAAAACGTGTTTGGACGCAACATTGCCACAGTCTGGAAACAATGATTACTCTCATTCCCTGTCTGCAACAGGAGTTTCGATGGTGGGCGAAGGCTTGTCACCAGAACAACGGACAGCCATTCACATTACCCCCAGCCAGGCAGACACTAACAACGGATGCTTCAGATTATGCCTGGGGGGCCCACATGGCAGGAAGATGCATTCAGGGCACATGGTCCTCAAACCAAATGCATCTACATATCAATCAAAAGGAGATGCTAGCTGTTAAAATTGCCGTGACAGCCTTCAAGGACCTACTTCATTCGGGACAACTACTGATAAAGACAGACAACACCAAGGTCATGTGGTATATAAACAAGCAGGGGGGCACACATTCTTAACCCCTTTACAGACTAACCATGACTTTGTGGGACACAGCATTGACTTACCAAGTACATCTGCAGGCACAATTCCTGCCAGGAAAGGAAAACACTCTGGCAGACGAACTAAGCAGAAACCTCATGGATCCCTACGAGTGGCAGCTGGATCCACAAGTCTTCAGCATGATAACAAGGAAATGGGGATGCCCAGACGTGGATCTATTTGCCTCACCTCACAACTACCAACTAAAAAGATTCTGCACAAGGACTTATCCCAGACAAGCATTGAAAGTGGACACCCTATCAGTATATGCCTTTCCTCCACTGCTTTTCCTCCCCAAAGTACTGCTAAAGGTCAGACAGGAGAAGCCAAAGATGATACTGATTGCCCCAGACTGGCTCCGCCAGTACTGGTATCCAGTCCTAAGGAACTTGTCTCAATGCCCAGCTTGGACCTTACCTCAAATACCTCATCTACTGTCCCAGCAAAACAGTCAGATCCTGCACAGCCAACTCAGTACTTTAAACCTGGCAGCATGGCGGATAATGTAGTCATACAAAACTCACCTGTCCGTAAAGCTGTGATGGATGTCATTTTGGAAGCCAGAAGGCCTAGTACTAGAAAATCTTATGCTGGAAAATGGAAGAGATTCTGTGCTTGGAACCAGGCACACGGAACTGATACAGCTGTTCCAAATATTCCTCAGATTTTGCAATACTTAACTGAGATGCTGGACAAAGGCCTATCTTTTTCATCGATTAAAATTCATGCCTTTTCCATTTCGGCTCATTACATTACAGAGCCACCAATCTTTTCTCATCCTTTATTAAAGCAGTACCTCAGAGGAGCCAAAAACGTAAAGCCTCCAAGGAGATCACGATTGTCTGCGTGGGACCTCAGCTGTGTCTTGGAAAAACTCACCCTGCCTCCTTTTGAGCCAGCTGCTACTGCTGACATAAAGTGTTTATCTTGTAAAAGAGCTCTGCTCCTAGCAATAACTTCTGCAAGACTGGTTTCCGAGCTACAGGCACTCATGGCTGTGGAACCTTTTATCATGTTTTATCCAGACAGGGTCTCTCTGAGGACAAACCCAACATTCATGCCTAAGGTGGTGTCCAGTGTAGCTCTTAACCAACTATTCATCTGCCAACTTTTTATCCAAATCCACAGAACAAGAGGGAGAGAATTCTGCATTCTTTGGACGTACACAGACAACTTAGATTCTACTTGGACAGAACCAATGTTTTCAGGAAGACAGAGCAATTACTAGTGACATATGCTGCAGGATCACAAGGAAAGGCCATCTCAAAGCAGACTATTTCAAAGTGGATAGGGCACTGCATTCATTTCTGCTGTTTACACCATGGCAAGCCAGTGCCTAAGGGCATTAGGCCACATTCAGCCAGAGCTGCAGCCACTTCAGCAGCCTTTCTCAGGGGAGTACCAACCAAAGACATATTAAAGGCTGCTACTTGGAGTTCAATGCACACCTTTACAAAGCACTATCATCTGCCACTCTACTCTAAATCCAGGGCAGGCTTTGCCACTGCAGTTCTGCAGGGCCTCATAGCCGCTCCTAATGCTGTTTAGCTCCAGCCTCCCAGCCATAGCTTTGGGACTCTACCCAAATATAATGACTGCAACAATGAAACACGAAGAACATAGTACAGTTGTGTGCACTTACCATAAATGTAGATGTTCGAGTGTATTCACTATTGCAGTCCAGGTTACCCACCCGCCATCCCCCTTTTTCTGATCTATACAACCTATGTAGTGTAAGTAAAGTTTATATTGGTGTATGTATATATATATATATATATATATATATATATATATATATATATAAAATATATACACATATATAAATTTTGGCTACCCTTTCTTTTATACCCCTGACGACCTGACGTCAGGGAAGGGGCGACAGCAGCTGACGCAGGACCCAAGACTTTGGAAATGAGGCAGACTGAGGGCAACCTGCCAGCAGGATTACCCAAATGTAATGACTGCAACAGTGAATACACTCTAACATCTACATTTATGGTAAGTGTACACAACTGTACTTTCAGGTCCAACTCTTTCCTTGGACGGAATGCTGGCAGGGGTTGCTGGAGCCAATGGTTTGAGAACCATTAATTCTTTTGTTGTCTACTTCTGTTTCCCCTAGGTGTTCTGCCTTTGAGATTGTGGAGAGGGCTCTCTCTTTCCCTAGAGAAGGGACATCCCTTCCCCCGTCGGATCAAACAACTTTACCTCCATCGGTTCTCTGCTCTGAACCTCATCCATCCATTCTGCTGGGACAAGCCAGCCTGGTCTAGTCTCCAGTTGGTCCCTCAGTACATCTTCATCCCTTCTGATACTTCCCCAGAACATCCCACTGAAGATGTCCCTTGGAGGAAAATGTTTAAAAGGAGACAGCCAGATTCCCGTCAGGAGTCTGTCAATGGAGGACACTGATTTTGATGACGGGAAGGCGTTCCCCAGATTTTCACTTGAAGATGGCTCCTTTGGAGGCATCCTAGAACTCCTGAAACAAAAAGGTGGTTGGTTCACCAGTACCCCTTCCCAGGAAAATCTTTGTTCCTGGAGGCTTTTGCGTCTGGCCCATCTACTACTTGGGTGGCTCCCACAGCTGACGAACTCCTAGATCTCGTTTCCCACCAGGAGTGGAAAGAGTCTGGTACTGTAGAGGCCATCCCTAAAAGACCTGGCAAAAGTCTTGCCACCCCCCCCCCCCGCCCCAGGAGTAGTTGTACTGGAGCAAAGGAATTCTGGTTGATGCCACGGTTTGCAGAACAGACGACGTCTGTCCTTTCCCCTAACAGAGTCCAGGGCTTTGGACAGATTTGGTAAGTGTGTGTATACTTCAGCAACCTTTGCCCTTGGGTTGCTGAATTATGTGGCACATTTTGCAAGGTTACAAAGAGATTTGAACCAAGAGCTTTACATATCTCTTTCTGGGTCCATATCTGCTGAGGATCAAAGTAGAATTTCCTCACAGCTGGCTACTCTCCAGTCCTTTTCTAATGTGTCCACGAGGTTGATCTCCCATGCAGCAAAAGGTACCTTGTGGGCGGCGGCTTCAGGGATAGCTATTCGTAGACATGATTGGATGTGACTATGTTTTTGTGGAGCACTTTGTTTTCTTTCATCACTGCACCTTTTGATGGATCTTCCTTGTTTGGCCGCAAGGTAAAGGACACTCTCTCTCCAGATGTGAACCAGAGAGAAAGATCCTGTCTGCTGTGCACGTACTTTTTTCAACCCCTCCAAGATCTTTCTCAAAGAATCCAGTGAGTAGATAGGAAAATGTGGGATCTGACATTTTCATTCTATCCTTAACAATTGGGTTCGGATTCGAACCGTCGGGTCCGACTTGGCTGTTGCTAAATATTGTGGTAACCAGATCACTCGAGCTTTTCCCTTGCCCATAATTCACCACACCCAACTACCTCAGATCTCCTTTACCGCTTCAAGCTAACAAGACGTGGTCTACCATCTCGCTCGAGCAATACAGCTTAGATAAGTAAACATTTTTTTCGATTTCTTTTTTTCTCAAATCGCTACTTAGTATTTCTTGTCTTTGTATCTACTGTATTCCTACATTTTTTGTAGTGCTTGGTACCTTTTGGATTCTATCTCTAGTATGTAAACTAAGAACCAAGACAAAACTAGCTCAAATAAATGGAACCAACAAGCACCAGTCCACGCCATCTTCAGTTCAAAGGATTTATTAAGCGCTTTTGTTAGCTCAATCACCTGACTTCTTCAGAATATCCCTAGTATCTCTCCCTCCGTATGACTCTCTTGTAGCCCTTCCATACCGTTGTTGTTATGCCCTTACCTTTTCTTCTGGTAAAAGGTCTTGTCTATTATACTTAACTTTTCTGAGTATAATTTGTTTCATTTGTTGTTCTTGTTGTTAATTATGGCTGACAAACCTCCTGGATTTAAAAAATGTTCTGTGTGTGGACATAAATTGACAGTTTCTGGTACTCGCACACTTTGTGTTTATTGCCTGGGCCCTCTTCATTTGCATGAGGATTGCTCGATTTGCCTTAGCTTTAATCACCACACTCTTACGGAATGTAAGAACAGGTTGATTTTAAAGGGTCTCTTGCCATCTTTCTTTGGAAAAGCCATATCAGAATCACCTAAACCAAGGCCTTCATTTTCAAAATCTTCTTCCTCTGAATCTTCTAGGAAGAAAAGTTTAAAGGACCTGGTCTCAACCCCGGATCCCCAAAAATCGAGAGTGCAGAAGCATTCTGACTCATTGGCGCAGACTGTTTCAACTCTACCGAATCTGACCCCGATAGTCTGATCAGACACATGCCAAACCGTAGGACTCTACGTTGTCAGATCACACACAGGCCAAAGTTGTACAGATGCCTTTGCTTCCAAGCACCAAGTACTCCTCATCTGTGGAACTGGTCCCTGGTAAGCTGCCATCCCCCTTTTTGCAGAGACAGATGTCTCTAATCCATACTCTGCACTTATTCTTCCAGAAACCTCACAAAAGAAGATGTGGAGAGAGTGGTGACAAAGATTCTCTTGGCACAGGGGCAGATTGCTTCCCCTTCGGTGCTTACCCCTCTGGGTCGGTTGTCTGGCGTTCCACAACCCCCCACCCTGTAAATTCTTTCTCTGACACCTTTTGTTGCTTCAGAATCCCAGGATCCTAGCCATCTGGATCCGTAGCCTCGGATCAGAGTTCTTCTATGAGACCTCCCATCCACTTGGATCCGGAGACCTCACTAAAAGTTTGCCTGTTGGATCTGGGGTGCAGTATTTGACTCCAACGTTTTCAGAGCAGTCTCTGTGCCTTGGAGCCTCAGCACTGGGCAGTTGGGCTCCAGCTTTCACCTAGGGAGCATTAGTGTTGGAAGGGAGGTGGGGGCAATGATTCAGAAGCTGGTCTTCTCTGATTAAAGCTCCTCTTCTGCTCCTTTGAGCTCTACTTTCAAGGCTGCAAAGAGTTTTCTCTGCCTTGACAGGTCTGACAGAGCCTTCTCCCTAGATGTGCTACCATTTTTGCCTCTGCGTCAAGAGCCACTTCACTTTTCTCTTCTTTGCATTCAGTTCAAAGACCCAGGTTTCCCCTCAGAGAATTCTGATTTCATCTTCCAATACCTCCCCAGAGTATCCCACAGAGGAGGTGCCCCAGAAGAGGATGTGTAAGAGGAAGCATGTAGACTCCCCACAGGAATCCATCACTGAAGACAGATTTTGAAGAAAGCAAAGGGTCCCCAGAGTCCCCTCCCGATGTCTCTTTTAGAGACAGTGTAGGAATTCTGAAACAGAGCGGTGACTGGACTCCGTCCAGCACTATGTCCAAGGAATCTGTTCTCCTGGAGACGTTTGTTATTGGACCTTCTACCTCCGGGGTGACTCCACCTGCTGATGAGCTTGTTGATGTGGTCTCTCTTTGGGTGTGGAAGGAGCCCAACTCCATAAAACCCATACCTCAGAGACCAGACAGGATAATGGCACACCTGAGGACAGTTCTGGGGAAAGGGAGTTCCAGTTGATGCCATGGCCTTAGCAGCTGTCATAAAAAAAGAACTTGTTGATGTGAGTTGCACTGTCCATCCCCGTAACAAGAAGTCACAGGTGATGGACAGATTAGGGAAGTGCATCTTTGCTTCAGTGACCTTTGCTCTAAGGTCACTGAACTATTTGGCACACTTTTAGACTTCAGAGTGATTTGACTAATGAGTTGTCAAATACTCTCCCAGGAACCATTTCTGAAGAGGTTCACGATTCTGTAACGTCTTGGCAACCTTACAGTCTCTATCCAGCTTTTTAATGAGGTTAGTTTCCAACATAGTGGATGGCATCTTTTAAGAGCAGCAGGTTTAGGCATTCTATGAAGAGGCATGCCTGGATGTGCTTGTGTGATTTTTGCAGAGCCATTTAAGTCCTCTCATCAATGCTCCTTTTGATGGAATTAGGCCATTTGGCCCCTAAAGTAAAGGAAATGCTGTCCAGGTGTGAGAAGGATGGGAAGACCCCGTCTGTCATGGGTGAACATTTTTCAGCTCTCCAAAGATCTTATTCGAATAATCAAGTGGAGTAGCAGGAGGATGTGGTTCAAAACGTCTCAAGGTAGTTTCCAAGATGCACGTGGAGGAGGTTCCCCCAGGGGCAGAGGAGGGAACTCTAATGGACGACGACACCCTTGTGGCAGAAGTGTCTTGCAAATCCAGGGTTCACAAGAATCTTTGACAAAATCCTGCCAGCGCTCCTTCACAGAGGCCCGACTGTCCACCTCTGGAGACTGTGCGTGTGTAGGGAGGTGTTTATCCCAGCACCAGAGAGCCTGGATACACTTCACAAAAGATTCTTGGGTGCAGAAGATTTCCAGAGGTTATATAATACCATTTTTCCTTCCACCTCCAACTCTTAAGAAAACTCCCTAATGGGCCACCCAGTCAGTGGGATCAAGCAGCAGTTCAAATTCAAAAGTTGCTAGAAAAAAGTCATCCAAGAGGTTCTACCAGACCGAACAGGATCTGGAACTTAATCAAGGTTCTTTTTATTGCTAAAGAACATGGGGGACTGGAGACCAGTTTTGGATCTCACCATTCTAAACAAGTCAGTTTAACCGAACCAAATTCCAGATGGGTCACGGTTCAGTCCATTCTGCCCTTTCTGGGCAAGGACGACTGGATGAGCTGTATAGATCTTCTTCAGGATGCCTATTGTATAAAAATCAACAGGCGATCCAGAAAGTACCTACGCTTCTTGTTGGGAGCCGGTCATTACCAGTTCAGAGCACTACCCTTCGGATTCACCACAGCCCCCAGGGTGTTCACCAAATGCATGGCAGTAGTAGCAGCAGCTCATCTCAGACTGTAGGGATTACAGGTGTTTTCCTTTCTGGATGACTGACTCATTTCCATTCTGATCAGGCATCGGCTTGTACACGCAAGAGATTAAGATGTCCTTCATGCTTCACTGTTGCAATCATTACATTTGGGTAATCTGATGGCAGGTTGCCCTCAGTCGGCCTGAGGAACAAAGTCTTGGGTCCTGCATCGGTTGCTGTTTCCTCTTCCATGACATCAGGTCGTCAGGGGTGTAAAACATGTAGCCGACACCATTTTATTCATTCTTTCTTGCCGCGCGGTGCCCAAAGCAGAAGCAGTTCTCAAGTGCTAGTCGGCCGACTCCTGAAATTTTCGTATTCGAGTTTCAGAACCGAAGTCTTCAAACTAAAGCTAAGTACCATGTTGGGGAAACTTTTTCTTGCTCCTTACCGATGTCAGTAAAAGTTAATAATAGCATTACTTGTGGGAAGCAAATACCTCATAAGGATTTTCATTGGTACTGTATTCCTTGCCAATGTCGTCGGTTAGCAATCCAACTACCGGAGTTCACAAAAAAACGCAAAGAAAAAGACAGAGACAGACCATTGAGGTCCAAAACCGATGACGAAGCTTCCCCTAAGCCATTCGCCGGTTTGCCGGTACTCAGTGAGGCGCTTTCACAGCCCCTGATACCCGCTACTTTTGAGTCGCAGGCCTCTACCGAGACCCATTCGTCGCTTCTCTACCACTGCACAGAATTCGGACAATAAGGGCACACATCAGAAAGATTTTGGTGAGTACCTCAGTCCCAGCACGTCTGGCCCTTTAGACTCTGGGCTTGAAGGCTGCGGCAATAACTTTAGTTCCATGAGCCAGGTTTCACATGAGGATTCTACAGTGGATAATTGCTAATCAGTGGTCAGTCTTTTATCAACCATTGTTGTACCAGATAAGAATTACACGGATGTGCAAAATAAGTTGGTGGATTCAATCTGACCAAATAATTCAATGACGTCCCTTCATTCCCCAGCAACACAAGGTCATAGTGACCATGGATGCTTCCCAGGTAGGATGGGGAGGCATTATCTGGGAAGGACAGTCCAGGGCACATGGTCCCCAGAGGAGGCCAATTTGCACATAAATATCCTGGAGAGAGAGTGGTGCTCTTAGCAATGCAGGTATTTCAGGATGCTCTCCCCTTTGGGACTGTTGCGATTCAAACAGACAACATGTCAGTTATATGGTACATCAAGAAACAAGGGGGAACCAGATACTACTCATTGTGCCGTACTGCTTTCTAGTAACAATGCACATGATGGAGAAATCCAGTGTGATAGCAGACAAACTGACCAGGTGCATCCTTACTCACAAGTGGTCTGTCAATGAAACTGTGGCGAATGAGAATTTCTTTCGATGGGGTCAGCCTTGCTGCGACTTCTTTGCCTCTCCCCTAATCAAGTGCAGCAACTACTTTGCCCTAATTCCTCCAAAGAGGAAGTCAGAGGGATGCTATACTCCACGATTGAGAGCAAGGTTTTCTTGAAAGGTACTCTCTTCCTAAGGCTTTCATTTAAAGATCCTACTCAGCCATGGGATTTGAATCCGGTACTGCAGTCTCTCACACAATCCTTTTTTGAACCAGCAGCTATATGTGATCTGAAATATCTTGCATGGAAGACAGTTTTCTTGGTTGCCATTACTTCTGCAAGAAGAATTTCCAAGGTTTAAGCATTATCCTCTAAACCCTCAATTTTCCACAGAGAGAGTAATCTTATGTATCAGTCTGCCTTTTCTGCCCAAGTTGGTGTCAGAGTAAAATATCAGTCAAGCTACTAACTAGCCAGTGTTTTTCTCTAAGTTTACCAACAAAGGAGAATATATTTTGCACTTACTGGATGTTCATAGATAGTTGTGCTTTTATTTACATAGGACCGAGAAAATCAGAAAAGCTGACCAGTTCATTTAATTTCATTTTCTGAACCAACTCCAACTCTGGAAAAACAGTTTCTAAAGTTACTCTATCAAAGTGGTTGACGACTTGCATTTCCTTCGTTTAGTATTATGACTTCTGCGGTGGTGCAGTGGTAGCGTTGTTGCCTCACAGCAAGAGATTCTCCCATTCGATTCTCTGCTGGATTGCCTTCTGTGTGGAGTCTGCATGTGCTCCCCACTGTTGGGTGGGCGTTCGAAAGACATGCGTAAATGGGCGTGCCTTCGTTGAATGTCGAGCTGGCACCTCGGTGTTTGTAAAAAAATCTACTGCCAATCATTAGCGGACCCGGAGTTCCGCTGTGGCGACCCCTAACTGGGAAAAGCCGAAAGACCACAACAACACTAAACTTGGTATTACTCGTCCACATTCCTTGAAAGTTCATTCCACTAGATCCATGGCAACTTCCACAGTTTTTCATTCAAGAATGTCCATGGATGATATATGTGCAGCAGCTACTTGGGCTGCTCCCCATATCTTTGTAACTCATTACAAATTGATCTGGTTTCCAGAGGCAGGGCATCATTTGGTTTTATAGTGCTCTGGAATATCCTTCCTCGAGTCCACCCTGGACACAAGTAGCTAGGGACACAGTCCCACTTGTTGAGGATAGAATGAAAATTGCCAGTATCAGATAAAGAAGTTAACGTTCCATCTTTGTTGTCCATTTTCATTCCTCTTCAACTGCCCTCCTACCAACTCCCATCTTAAAGACTTGTGGAGGAACGAGTGTTTACAGGATACCTCTATATTGTTTTTACGTGTGCCTTCTTGGTATGGCTTCTTCATTAACCACTTTCATCTTTACTGTCTTGGAGGGGCAAACAGGATCAGAGGTAGTTGGGGAAGGTGCATTATGGGTAAGGGAGGAGCTTGAGAGATTTAGTTTACCACTACACTAGCTTTACCAACGACCGAGTCAAATCTGACTTTTCGGATCCAAACCCACTTGTTGAGGAAGAATGAAAGTGGACAACACAGATGAAACAACATGGTAAGTACATAACTTCTTTTTTTGCAAATCCCATTGTCCTTTTTGAGATTCACGTGAAGATGTCTCCCCCCAGAGGCAGAGGGGGGACTTGAATGTAAAGCACTGTCCTTGTGGCAGAGGTGGCCTTCAGAACCAGGGCTTCTGAGATTCTTTCTCAGAGAAGACCTACCAGCTCTGCTTAAGGGAGGTCTGACTGACTGTTTCCCTCTGAAGGCACTCAGGAGACGTTTATCTTTGCATCAGAGAGCCTGGTTAGCTGTAGCAAAAAGATTCCTGGGTGCAGAGAATCCTATCCAGAGGTTATATCGTACCATTTTCCCAAATTCCCCTTACAAAAACAAAAAGATTCCCCGATGCTCCACCCAATCAGAGGGAAGCAGCAGAATTATAAATAGAAAAGCTTCTAGGAAAGGAGTCATCTAAGACGCCCTCCCAGACAAGGCAGGATCCAGAACTTCTTCTTTGTGCCAAAAAAGACAGGACTTGAGACAAGTTCTGGATCTTGGCAAACTAAATCAGTTTGTAGAGTATTCAAGGTTTTGGATGGTCACGGTTCAGTCCATTTTGCCAATAGTGCAAAAGGACAATTGGATGTGCTTGATAGATCTTCAAGATGCGTACTGTTGCATCAAAATGAACAGATGCTCCAGAAGATATCTATACTTCAGGCTGGGAGCCATTCATTGCCAGTTCATAAGATCGTAGGCAGTTACTAGGCTAATGGCCCTGGGGCCCTTGCAAGCCTAGCCAAGAGTTTATCCTCCAAAAAAGAACCCCAGTCAGCACCTGTCACCCCTGTCAGTGAGGGACACAGGTGGAACCCCTGGGACAAATTTGTGGTTTCCCATCCAGTCAGGAAGGTTGCGCTTGAAGGTCAGCGATGTACCCTGTTTGATGTGTATGGGAAGTCTGTTCCATAGTCTAGGCAGCCTCTGGGAGACAAACCTGTCTGTCCAGCAGGTTTTTGTTGATGTTGCATATTGGATACAAGTCTTTCAAGTGGGTAATGTGTGAGGAGTTAGACTTACAGATAGGGAGCATCTCTAGTAGGGCAGGGTCCAAGATTGCCTTGTAGGCGAGACACAGATCACCTCTAAGCACTCTGTATGATACCGAGTAGAGTGATAGCAATTTGAGCCTATCCACTTAGGACAGGTGTTGGAGGCCATGGATCCTCTTTGTGAGGTATTTCTGTGGCCTTTCCAGCTGGTGCATGTATTTGGAGAGGTACATACCAAACAGGGCATTATATTAGTGGCTTAATGAAGGAGGAGTACAGAGAGGTAATAACCTCTTTTTTCTGGATGCAATCCCTTTACTTATGAGATGAACCAAGTAAAAGACTTTTCTGATCACTGCTGCTACATGATGATCAAATGTGAAATTGTTGTCAACCTGTGTACCCAGGTCTCTTGCCACAGGTTGTGTGCTTAGGTGGTTGCCGTTGATATGGTAATCAGTAAGGGGCCGTGTTTTTGCTGAATGGTGTGAGAATACATTTTTTGTGTTTAACTTAAGGCCATGATTTTGTTACCAGTCAATAGTTGCTGTGAGACCCTTTTGTTGTATGTTAACATCATTTGGGGGGGGTCAGTGACGGCAAAAAATCACATTAAAAAATGGTCAGCACAAAATATGTGATATTTCAAGCTCTGTTTACTGTAAAATCAATAAAATAGACACAAAGCTGCATTTCGGCATGTGCCTTCTTCAGTGCAAACACAGACATCAAATGAAGCATAAACACCATCCACACCTGTAATTAAATACAAAAGACAAGACACCCCCCCCCCACACCTTTCACCAGTCACAACATATAGGATCATAGGAAGTTACTAGGCAGTAGGCCATGATGTCCTCACAAGCCTAGCCAAGAATTTAGCCCATGTTCCAAAAAGTCAGCACTCTATGCCACTGCCAAGCAGGGACACAGGTGGAATCCCAAGGGTGTATTTTCTTTTCCCCATCCAGTTATCCAGGCTCCACTTAAAAAGGTTTAATGAGGTACTCTGCTTTACATGGAGATGGAGTCTATTCCACAAAAGGGGGAGCCTCTGGGACACAAATCTGTCCCGCCATCAAGTCCAGTTGATGTCGTAGACCAAGTTGAGGTCACGTGTGGAGCTTGACTTGCGAATATGCAGCAGTCCCATCTGGACAGGGTCTGAGATTGCTTTGTATGTCAAACAGTGGTCACCTCTGAGGAGTCTGTAAGGAGACTCAGTAGAGGAACAGGGCTTATAGCCTGTCTGTGTAGGGTAAATGTATGAGGCCCTGGATTCTCCTGGTGAGGAGCCTCTGTGGTCTGTCCAGCTGCTGCATGTGCTTTGTGAGGTACATGCTGAAAGGGGCATTGTACTCAATAATGGGTCTTAAAAGGAAAGCATACAGGGATGTTATGACCACCTTGTCCCTGGATGAAATACCCTTACTAATGACATGGGCCATGTAGAAAGCTTTCCATACAGTGGAGGCAATATGGTGATCAAAAACTCAGTTTGCTATCAACCTGGGTGCCCAAGTCCCTCACGACTGATTGCATGCTTAATGCCTTATTATCAATGTGAATTTGTGGGGATGTCATTCTCCCCAAAACGGATGATGCATTTTTTGGCATTCAGTTTGAGGCCATGTTTCTGGCACCAGTCATTTGTTTGGGTGAGACCATCTTAGAGGATGTCCACATCACTAGTGGAATTGATGACAACACCCATCTTGCAGTCATCTTCAGACTTAGTCAGCCATAGCCAGTAGATTTGGCCTGCACCTCTGAGAAGTATATTCCAAGCAGCAGAGGCCCCAAGACTGATCCCCTTGGGGTACACCACTTGTTACAGGTCTGCTACTTGAGGTGACTTCCCCTGTGTTGACTAGGTGGGTTCTATCAGTGAGCCGGTTTGCTACCTATCTGATAACATGTGGATTGATGCCTAGGTGAGAGAGTTTTTATCTATTATACCTGAGTGGGGAATAGTATCAAAGCCCTTGGCCAGTTCAAGGTAGGCGGTTTGCACAGTCTTCCACTCGTCTGTGGCCTTGGTGACTGTCTCAAAGAACTCGACCAAGTTTAACAGTCATGACCTCCCACTGACAAAACCATACTCTGTGGGATCGAGGTTCTGGAGGTTGCCAATGTCCTTGTTAAAAAGGTCCATGATAATCCACTCCATGGCCTTGCAGATCAGGCTAGTTAGGCTGATGAGTCTGTAATTTCCTGGATCGGTGGACGTTCCACCTTTGTGTAAAGGGATGACAGTAGCTGTCCTCCACTTGGCTGGCACGAAGCCGATATTCAGGCTTTGGTTGAATAGGGTGCCTAATGGTGCTGCAAGTTCCTGCCCGAGTTCATGTAAGATGTAGCCGGGGATGTTATTGGGTCCCATGGAGGCTGTATTTTTTGCCTTTGAGAGGGTAGTAATGACTTGCTCCTTAGAGATAAGGGGAGGGGGGCAAGTACTGGGGATGTTCTGTTTTACTGATGAGGTGGACAGAGGAGTGAAGTTTTCACTGAACCTGTCTGCCAGCAGGTTGGCTATATCTACAGGGTTTGTGTATACGGTGTCCTTGACCACCAGTTCTGAGCAGATATGGGTGCTTTCCTTGAGATTGCAGACATGTGTGAAGAAAGCCCTTATCTTTAGTAGATGTGACCAGTTTGGACTTGAAGTTTTCTTTGGAGGATTTCATTAGTGCTCTTATTTGCTTGTTCAGGCTAAGGAGAGATTGCATCCAATTAGACACCTGCCCCTTCTTGGTACTGGAGAACAATTTTTTCCTTTTGTTATAGAGTTTGTTTATTGCAGATGTCCACCAGACAGGCTTACTCTTCCTTGAGGAGGAAGATTTTGCCCTGTCTGGTATTCCTGATTCCATGCAGCTATGTAAATGCTCATGTAGTACTTTAGTATAGGTTTGGACATATGTGCCAGTTCCTGGGGAGGGGATTGTGAAGCTGTTTATACCTTCCTTCAGGAGGTTGTAATCAGCTTTGGAGAATTTTTTTTTTTACCCTAGCTGGGGTTGGGGGTGGGGGTGGGGTGGGAGATGGTGACTTTTGAAAGTGACTGCTTTGTGGTCGGATCTTACCAGGGATGATGACATTGTAGGGATGCTGCAGTGGTTACTCAAGTTGGGTAATACCAAGTCCAAGATATTTTCACCTCTTGTGGGGGTGTCAACTAAGTGGTCCAAGGCATTTGCATTGACGAAATCAAGGACTCTCTGGGCATTTGTGTTTTGGCATGAATATTTCTTCCAATCTATGGTTGGATAGTTAAAGTTGCCCAGGATTAGGATAAAGGGTTGAATCTTGATAGATTCGAAGAGGTCCAAATAGGTGGAGTGGGCATCTTGAATCAGAGTTGGAGGCCTGTAGCTAGCTATGAATTGAATATGGGTCTTATCAGTTGTTAACTGCACCTGGAGTATTTCCTGTGCATCATACTGTTTGACCAGCTTAGAGGTGTGTATGTCTTTTACGTATATTGCAACTCCACCTCCTTTTGTTTTCCTCCCATGGTTCGAGGTCTGAATTCATCATTTAACACAGGAGAAAATAAAGTCCCTAATTTAATAATCAAAAATGTTTCTTCTTTATTTAAAATATTATGCCATCCTAGTTTATTACGTCCTTTTAATAACAATACGGTCAATGGCAGTAAATCTAAACTTTGCAGTAGGGTGTTGCAAAATAAGTCTGCATAAAATATTGGACATTCTACGACCACGAATGTCACTTAAATGTTCAGAAATACGAATCTTAAACTGTCTTAGACGTTTGTCCTACATCAAATGCAGAACAATGACATTCAACCAAATAAATAACCCATTCAGAAGTACAATTGACAAAACATCTAATATCAAACACCACAGATGTACTGGCAGAGGAAGAACCTTTAATTTTCACAACATGTTGACAAAGCAGTACAGTGCCCACATTGGGAAACACCCAATTAAGAGAACTCCTTCAATAGATTGTTGCCCACTACTAACAGTTGGCAAAGATTTCTTAGTGATTCAAAAAACTTTCAATACTTTTCCCTTTTCTGTAAGTGAACTGACAACATGCAGGCAACATTTTCACTGAGTTTTTGTCTGTCAAAAGAATGTCCCAATATTTATCAATCAAACTACAAAACTGCCTGGTGTTGGCCCCAAAATTAGTGATAAATCGAACATGATGATCCTTTCTAGAACGTCTTATATTTTAATGAAGTGGTCCTATCCACACACTGTGCATAGCACTGTGCCTGATGTATAGTTGCAACATTATACCTCCTGGCTCGAAATCTATCCTTTGTTTCTTTATTATGTCTTAGTAACTCATCTTTAGAAGAATATATTCTTTTGACCCTTAATTCAGTTTAACGAAAAATCTACTGCTTGTAAACCAGCCCAATGGGGGTATATTTGTGTATAAAGCTTTTATATCTAGGGTACACATATACCATGATTGATCTAGTTGCGTATCAGATAATACATTAAGAAACTCATTAGTATCTTGCATCTTTACACAAACCCCTACTAATAAAGGCTTAAGATACTTGGCTAAAAAAAGCAGGCAATGGTTCCGTTAAAGAGCCATGGCCCGACTCCACAGGTCTCCCTGGGTTATGTTTTATTTGATGATTGTATTCACTTTGAAGAAGGCTTATACCAAAACCAGTTTGCAGCGTTTTGTGTCTATTTATTGCTTTTACAATAAATAGAGCTTGAAATGTCACCCATTTTGCGCTGGCCGTTTTTTAATTTGATTTTTGGATTTGTTCTTTTGGCTGTGCATGGTTGCTGTATTTGCATACCTATGCAGGTTTGTTGGTCTGAGTCTGTGATGGCACCGAACTTAGTCGTCTGCAAACTAGGTCAGCAGCAGGCCTTTTGTATTTGCCTGGACCTCTGAGAAGTGGATGCCAAACAGTAGACGTCCCAGGACACACATCCCAGGGGAACACCACTAGTGACAGGTCTGCTGTCGGAGATGGAGGTGCCTATTTGACCTTGTGGGTCTTATCGGTGAGCAGGTGGCCACCCACCTGATGAGATGGGGATTTACTACAAGTTGTGTTAGCTTTTTGGTGACGACTGAGTGGGGGTGTGTGTCAGAGGCTTTGGGTAAGTCATGGTAAGCTGTATGTACTGACTTTCCCTCATTCAGGGCCTTGTGACAGTCTCACAAAAGTCCGCCAGGTTCAACAGGCAAGATCTTCCCTTGACGAATCCGAACTGGGTGTGGTCACATGCTTTGAGATTGCCTATGTCCTTGTTTATGATGTCCATAATAATACGCTCTATGGCTTTACAGATCAGAGTTGTCAGGCTAATGGGGCAATAGTTTCCTGGGTCAGTAGTGGCACCACCTTTGTGCAAAGGGGATGACCATGGCAGTTCTCCACTCTGCTAGAATGAAGCTTGTACTTAGGTTGTGGTTGAATAGGGTGCTCAATGGCAATGGTAGGTCTTGCTGGAGATGGTGCAGAATACAGCCTAGGATACTATCGGGTCCCATGGAAGCTGTGTTCTTTGCCTTGGATAGGGTCTTTAACACTTGATCTATGAAGATGTGAGGTGCGGGACAAGTATTGGTGATGTCTAATGGGCCTTTGGGGGGATGGGGGGTGAAGTTTACTCTAAACCTGTCTGCTACCAGGTTGGCTAAGTCAGTGGGATTAGTGTAAGTAGTACCGCTAAGTACTAATTTGGAACAAATCCGGGCTTTGCCATGGAGGTTCCTGACGTAACCGAAGAAGGCTTTGTGGTTTCCCTTTGTTTCGGAGGCTAGTTTTGATTCATAATTGGCTTTCGAGGTTTTCACTAGTGATATAATTTACTTGTTGAGGCTAAGGAGGGAGTTTTTCCAATTGGGATTTTGTGCGTTTTAACCCTTGGACAACAGTTGCTTCCTTTTGTTGTAAAGCCTGTTCATAGGTTGGTACTAGGCTATCAGCCCTATGGCCTATACAACCCTAGCCATAACAATTCCCTGGCTGTTTCTTCCCACAGTATTTACTTCCCTGGACCCCTGTCTAGCAGGGCAACTGACATGATCCCTGGGGTGAATTTCCCATCTCCCATCCAATCATCAGGGTTCCTTTTGAAGAGGGCCAAGGAGGCACTCTGTTTGACATGTATGGGCAGTCTATTTCAGAGTTTGGGGAGTCGCTGGGTCAGGAACCTATCCCTCTAGCATGTTTTGTTCATTGTGATGACAAGGTTTAGATCCCTGGAGCGTGCCTCTCTGAGGGATTGGGATTTCTTTAAGTGTAGCATGCCCAACAGTTCTGAGTTTGACATGGCCTTGTATGTTAAGCCGAGATTGCCTCTGAGTAGACGATATGTGACAGAGTATAGGTAGAGTTTTTTTTTAGACGGTCAGCATAGGGCATCTGTTTTAGGCCTGTGATTCTTTTAGTGATATATTTCTGCGGCCTTTCCAGTTTTTGCAGATGTCTTGAGAGGCACATACCAAATGGGGCGTTGTATTCTATAATGGGTCTAATGAGGGATGGGTACAGTGGGACAATGACCTCCTTTTTTTCTGGATGAAAAGCTCTTAGTGATGAGGCGTGCCACATAGAAGGATTTCCTGACTGTTGTGGCGATGTGGTTATCGAAGGTGAGACCGCTGTCCACCTGTGTCCCTAAGTTGTTTAGTGACTGCCACCTATGTGGTAATTCACGGGTACATGTTTTTTTCCCCAAAGGGGATAACTATACATTTCTTGGCATTGAGTTTGAGCCCATGGCTCTGGCACCAAGCATCTGTTTCTGTAAGACCCTTTTGTAGAATGTCCACATCATTTGGAGATTCAATAATGGCTCCCAGTTTGCAGTCATCTGCAAACTTTTGTTAGCCGGAGTCCCTTAGTGTTGGCCTGTACTTCAGAGAAGTAGATGCCAAACAAGAGTGGTCCCAGGACTGAACCCTGAGGTACTTACTTGTCTGGAGCTGGTTTTGGAGTTGGTTACTTTTACAGTGTGGGTTCCGTCAGTAAGCCATTTGGCAATCCATCGAGTGACGTAGGGATTAATGCCCAGTTTAGTAAGTTTAAGTATGATTCCAGAGTGGGGGATGGTGTTGAAGACCTTGGCGAGGTCCAGATAGGCTGTGTGGAACATCTTACCCTTGTCCACAGCTCTGGAGACTGATTCGAAGGAGTCAATCAGGTTCAGGAGACGAGATTGGCCCTTCACGAACCCAAACTGCACGGGGTTCAGTGTTTGAAGGTTGCCAATGTCTTTGTTTATAAGTTCCATGATAATACGTTCCATGGCCTTGCAAATCAGGCTGGTCAGACTGATGGGGTGGTAGTTCCCAGGATCCAAGGTGGATCCTCCCTTGTGGAGTGGGATAACTGTAGCTGTGCACCACTCAGTGGGCACAAAGCCTGAGGTGAGGCTGTGATTAAACATGTCACTTAGGTGAGGTGCCAGTTCATTTTGTAGTTCATGTAGTACACAGCCTGGGATGTTGTCTGGACCCATGGAAGCTGTATTCTTAGCTTTGGAGAGTGTTTTTTTTTTTTTACCTGTGTGGCCATTATTACTGGAATTTGGCAATCTTTTGGTATTGGGATGGGCTCTTTAGAGGGGGGGGGTGAAGTTTGCACTGACTCTATCTGCCAGGATACTGGCAATATCCTTGGGATCTGTATATTTTAATGCCATTCTGTTGTAGCTCAGAGCAGATTTGAGCATTGCCATTTAGATTCTTGGCATAGTTAGTAATAGAGGATGTCCACCAGATAGGTTTGTGTTTCCTTGAGGAGCAGGTTTTAGTTCTGTTTAGTATGGCTGAATCCATGCAGTTGTGCAGGTGCCTTGTATACTGCATTGGCCTACTGTTCAGCATAGTTGTTTGCATCCTCTGGGGGGGAGGCAGTGGTGTGAAGCTACTGATGCTCTCCCTTAGGGTGGTTGTAGTCCGCTTTTGAGAATTTTTTTAGCATGGTTGGGGGTGAGGTGTTGGGTGGGATAGAAACTTTGAATGAGATAGATTGATGGCCTGATCTCACCAGGGAAGAACTTACTATGGGAGTGGTGCAGCAGTTGCCCATGTTCTTGAGAACTAAGTCCATAATGTTATCTCCCATTGTGGGGGGTGAAATGAGCTGGTCTAGCACGTTAGAATTGATGAAGTCAAGGAATCCTTGGGTGAGTGCATTTGTGCAGGAGTAGTTCACCCAGTCTATGGCGGCTATAACTTGGATGGATGTCTTGCCAGCTGTCAGTTGCACCTGGAGTAGTTCTAGTGCATCATGCTGGCAAACCAGTCTGGAGGTGTGCTTGTCTTTAATGAAGATAGAGACTCCACCACCCTTAGTCTTTCTGACCTTTTGGGGTCAGAATGTGTGGAATGAGGTATAGTCTGGTAAGACAGGAGTGCTGTCTGCAGCCTTAAACTATGACTGCACAGATGTTGGCATCTTCGAGCGCGAGGAGAGCCTCCAGTGAGTGCATTTTCAGTTTAAGGCTCCTAGTGTTAAGCAGCATGGCCTACAATTTGCTTTTTGACCGGTCTTTTATATTGTAAGATTTGTATTTGGGACATTGCCTGAAAAAAAGCACAATGGTAGAGGCACAATGGGGAGAGGCAAGAGCCTTGGGAATCCCAGGGGTGACAGGTGGAGGCCATCTCTGGCAAAGCATCAAGGCCTGGCAACCATGTCATCCCAGGCAGACGGATACTGGATCCTCTTGGAATGACACCAGAAACTAAGACAGTTGTTGAAGTCAATTAATTTTTGTTGGTATTGTGGTATCATTCTTGCTGAAGGTGTGATGCTGCTTAGGGCTAGGGTCATAACCTGCCTGGGACATGTACTCTGAGAGCTCAATCATGTATTTTCTCCTATAGTTCAGGGAGGTATGTCTCAAGTAATTCACACCAACATGTACAATGACAGAGTCATGCTTGTACCTGTTGTGGAGAGACTTAAAAGCATGTGTGATGTGGTGGATTCTGGCCCTTGACAGGCAACTGTCTGTGACCTTCTCCTTGTCAAGCCTGGTGAGGGGGACATCGGTGTGTCTCACAATTGACTCGCCAATGACTAGTATGTTTGGTTTATTGTTACACTACTGTTTGGTCTTACCACAGTCCCCCAGGGTGTTCAAATGCATGGCAGTGGTAAAATCTGACTTGAGACTACTGGAATTCTGAGTGTTTCCATACTTATATGACTGGCTCCTGACTGCTCCAACCAGGCATCAACTCCTACAGGCAAGGGACTACTTGCTTCAGTTGTGCATCCATCCAGGCATTAGTCAAGTACAACAAATTGCATATCCTGTCTACCCAGAATCTGGAGTTCGTAAGTGCTCAGATGGACACAATTAGTCAGATTGCGCCTCTTCCCTCTACTCGAATGCAGACCCTGAGATCCCAGGTCAGGAAAGTAATACAAAATTCTTCTCTTCCAGCACAATTTTACAAGCCTTGAGATTCATGGCAGCTGCCATCACCCTCATTCCTTTGGTCAAATTTCACATGTGAATACTTCAGTGGACAATGTGGACTCAACGGTCCTTTCTCCAATATCCCTTAACTGATCCAGTCAACATCACACAGGCACGCAAAATGTATCTTCATTGGTGGATTAATTTGAATGAACTCTCAGAAGGTGGTCCTTTTGTTCTTCCCTGCCCATGACCACAGACACCTCCCAACTGGGGTGAAGGAGAGACACTCCTTAGGAAGGACAGTCCAAGGTATGTGGTCCCCAAAAGAGGTCAAGATGCATATCACTGTTTTGGAAATGAAAGCAGTTTTACTAGCATTGCAGGCCTTTCAAGACACGCTCCCATCTGGGAAAATTGCCATTCAGATGGACAATATGTCAGTGGTCTGTTAGCTCAACAAAGAGAGTAACAAGATTTTAATCACTTTGTCTTGAAGCAGTGAGTATGTGGCTTTGGATGATCTCCGGGTCATTTTCTAATAGAGAAACACATTCCGGGGAAATCCAGTGTAATTTTGACAACTTAAGCAAGTCCATTCTGATGCCTCATGAGTGGCCTCTCAGTCAGAGCAGAGAGAATTTTACGTTGCTGGGGCCAGCCATGCTGCGATCTATTCGCCTCTCTCCTCAGCAAGTGCAGCAGGTTGTTTTCCCTGATTTCGCCAATGTGGAGCTCACCGAGAGATGCTGTAGTCCACAATTGGCCCTCCGGTCTTCTTTGTGCTTACCCGCTGTTAACTCTCAGCCCCAAATTACTACAGAAAGCATTCTGGTTGAAGTTCACAGAGTTCCTCATTTCACCCTTTTAGCTTTTTCAGATTTGGTTCCCCTTCCTCTGGCCTCATCTTCCACATCTGCCCTGGATACTGGATCCCACTCCAGATCTCCTGTCTCACCTTCAGGTATGACTTTTGCAGACATAACAGGCCTCAAACTAACAGCATGATTTCTCCAATTCCATTGATTGCTAGATAGCCTAGGATTTGTTCGCCGGTCCATGCTATCTTATATTCTTAAAAAGCTTTTTCTAGAAGAATTTACTAAAGTAAATAGAGGTTTATTTTCTGAGCCTATACAAAGTACATTTATTCTCTTTCAACACCTGTGCCATCTGTCCTTGAATGTTTAGCTTCAATTTTCAGTGAAGTGGCTAGATGTTCTTCGTGTTTCACTGTTGCAGTCATTACGTTTGGGTATTCTGCTGGCAGGTTGCCCTCAGTCGGCCTGATTAACAAAGTCTTGGGTCCTGCGTTGGATGCTGTCCTTCTTCCATGACGTCAGGGGTATAAAACATGCAGCCGACATCATTGCTTCAGTCTTTTTTGCCGTGCAGTGCCCGAAGCAGAAGCAGTTTGCAAGTGCCGGTCGGCCGACTCCTGAAATTTTCGTTTTCGAGTTTCAGAACTATAGTCTTCAACTTAAAGCTAAGTACCCCGTTGGGGAAACTTTTTCTTGCTCCTTACCGATGTCAGTAAAAGTTTAGTAATTGCATTACTTGTAGAAAGCAAATACCTCATAAAGATTTTCATTCGTACTGTATTCCTTGCCTAGGCCTTGACCACGACGTACCTTGCTGTCGGTTTTGTGCTTTACTTAATTAGCCCATTATCCGTTGCCGGTACATTGCTTCTAATTATTTCAGTTCTCAGTTTAATTACCCAGAAATGTCATCTCTTAGCCTTTCGACTACCGGAATTCCAAAAAAACTCAAAGATAAAGACAGAGACAGGCCGCCGAGGTCCAAAACTGTCGACAACGCTTCTCCTAAGCCAGTCGCCAGTTTGCCGGTACTCAGTGAGGTGCTTTTGCAGCCCCTGATACCCCGCTACTTCTGATTCACAGGCCTCTTCTGAGACCCATTCGGAGTCCCATATGCCACAAGAAGCTTTACCTATGGAGCCCGCGGATGTCTCTACCTTGGATGGGTCCGGAGCCGCTGTGCAGGCACCGGCTTCTGAGGGTGTAGTCAGGCTTACAGACTTGCATATTAAATAGACACTGCCTTCATTACTAAGGCCTAAATCTCGATCCATGTCTAAAAAACTGACATCCAGGCCACATATTCAGGCCTCTATGCCTAAAAAACAAATGATAAAAAATGGCTGAAGGTCTAATTTCTCTAATCAGGGGTAGTCAACCCCCCCCCCCCCAAGAGGCCTAGGGCTGAACTTGATTATGAATCTTCTGATCAGGATTCTGTTTCTTCTGACTCTTCTAATGACCTGGATTTGTCCATACCTACCTGTGAGGATTCCGATGCAGAGGACTCCATTCCCTCTGCTTCCCCTCCTGAGGACTTTTCTTTTGGGGAAACTTTACATGCTTTGAAGGAGCATTTCCAGTGAGAAAGCAGGAATTTTCTGATTCAGAAAAGAGGCTTGGGGATTTCCTGCTCCTACCTCAGCATAGGCCTTTGGCTATACCTCCTGTGCTAGACATTGTTGATGTGTTCTCAGAATCCAGTTTGGCCCCTGATTCTCTGCCTCCGGCTCCTAGTAAACCTGACAAGACACTACAGGGTTCCTGACTCCCACAAGTTCTTTTCAAAAATCCTGTTGCAGATCCAGAAATCATTTCTCAGGGGCCCAATGGCATTAAGGCTTCTACTGCTAAAAATCCTACCCCTTCTGATAGAGATTCCAGGATGCTTGATAGATGAGGTAAAAAGGTTTATACTTCTGCAACCTTGGCAATCAGAGCATTAAACTGCCAATTTCATATGTTAAAATATCAACAGCATATTAATGGACTGCTTAAAGAGAAAATGATGTTGATTCCTGACTGTGTGGAAAATAAAGATTTACAGGATTTAATGCATTCTGCTGAACAAGCTGGAAAACATACTTTGCAATGTGGTTGTGATTCTTTACAGGCCTCCTGCAGGGCTGCTGATGTAATTCGTGTTTCACTGTTGCAGTCATTACATTTGGGGTAATCTGCTGGCAGGTTGCCCTCAGTCGGCCTGAATAACAAAGTCTTGGGTCCTGTGTCGGTTTCTGTCTCCCCTTCCATGACGTTAGGTCGTCAGGGGTATAAAACATGCAGCCGATGCCATTTTAATCAGTCTTTCTTGCCGCACAGTGCCCGAAGCAGAAGCAGTTTGCAAGTGGCGGTCGGCCGACTCCTGAAATTTTCGTATTCGAGTTTCAGAACCAAAGTCTTCAAACTAAAGCGAAGTACCCCGTTGGGGAAACTTTTTCTTGCTCCTTACTGATGTCATTAAAAGTTAATAATTGCATTACTTGTGGGAAGCAAATACCTCATAAGGATTTTCATTTGTACTGTATTCTTTGCCTAGGCCCTGATCACAACTTGCCTTGCTGTCGGTTTTGTGCTAAATTTAACCAACGCACTATTCAGCGTCTGTATATTTTTGCTTCTAAATATTTTGGTTCAAGATTAACTACCCTGAAATGTCGTCGGTTAGCAATCAGACTACCGGAGTTCACAAAAAACGCAAGGAAAAAGCGACAGACCGTCGAGGTCCAAAACCGACGACGAAGCTTCGCCTGAGCCATCCGCCGGTTCACCGGTACTCAGTGAGGTGCTTTCGCAGCCTCTGATACCTGCTACTTTTGAGTCGCAGGCCTCTACCGAGACCCATTCGGAGTCCTGTATGCCGCGAGATTCGCAAAGTATTGAACACGCAGATGTCTCTCCCTTGGATGGGTCCGGAGCTGCTGAGCAGGCACTGGCTTCTGAGGGTGTTTTCAGGCCTCATCATTTTTACATTAAACCGACGCCAGCAACAAAAACAACTTCTGTGTCTAAAAAAACGATGCATGAGCCACGTGCTCAGGCCCCTATGCCTAAAAAACAGATGATCAAAATGGTTGAGGATTTATTTACCTTGATCAGGGGTTCCCAACCCCCTCCCCTGCTAAGAGGCCTAGGCAAGGCACTGATTATGAATCTTCAGATCAGGTTTCCATTTCTTCTGCTTCTTCTGATCAGGAATTTTCTGCTTCACCCTATGAGGATTCTGATGCAAAGGAATCCATCCCGTCTCCATCTCCTCCTGAGGATTACTCTTTTGGAGAGACTTTGCATACTTTAAGGAAACATTTTCACTGAGAGTCTGGACTTCTCTCTGAATCAAAAAAGAGGCTTAGGGATTTCCTTCTTCCTCAGCATAGGCCTTTGGCAATACCTCCTATATTAGCCATTGTCGATGAAGTGTTCTCGGAATCAAGCATGGCTCCTGATTCCCTGCCTCCGGCTCCTAGTAAGCCAGACAGATATTTCAGGGTTCCTGACTCCTACAAATTTCTTTTCAAAAATCTTGCTGCTGATCCTGAGACTATTTCTCAGGGTCCCAAGTGTGTTAAGGCTTCTACAGCCAAAAATCCTACCCCTTCTGTTAGAGATTCCAGGGCACTGGATAGATGGGGTAAGAAGGTTTATACGTCTGTAACCTTGGCAATCAGGGCTTCAAACTGCCAGTTTCATATGCTTAAATATCAACAGCATGTTATGGGCTTACTGAAACAAAAAATGATGTTGATTACTGATTGTGTGGAAAATAAAGAGTTAACAGAATTTATTGCATTCAGCAGAACAGGTTGGAAAGCATACTTTGCAATGTGGTTTTGATTCCTTGGAGGCCTCTTGTAGGGCCACCGTTACTGGATCTGTGATTAGAAGGCATGCCTGGCTCAAGGAGCAAAATCTGCCTGATCATCTTAAAGCTAAATTGTTGGATGCCCCTTTGCAGCATGATACTCTGGTAATAAAGCAGAAGAGGTTTTAAAGAAAATGGAAGACAAAGCTAAATCTATGCAAACTGTAAAAGATTTCTTGCAAGTGCAGCCACCCAGGTTGAGTAGGCACTGGCCTACTAAAAACTGGTCCTTCCCTGTGTCCAGCAGAGCCACTCAGGGCAATCCCAGGCACGTTCAAAAGCCTCCTGATATCAATCACAGGGTTCTTACAGGTCAAAGCAATGGGGGTGCCTCCACCTCCAAATCTGGAGGAAACAAAGCACAACCCTACAGTAAGCCATCTCAATGACTTTCCTCTACCATCTCCAAGCACTTATCTTTTCGCAGCCCCCTTGGGGGGAAAACTAGCACTTCATGCTCAAAATTGGCAGTTAATTACCCAGGACAAGGGGGTATTAAACATAGTATCCCAGGGGTACAGATTTCATTTCCATACTTTGCCATTTCCAAACGGATGGCTGGATCTGCCACAAAGCCAATGGGCAGAGGCTCAGAAACAAGTCATGTCCCTCATGGATATGGGGCTATTCAACCGGTATCTGAAAAGGAAAAAGGACAAGGATTTTATTCAAGACTTTTCCTGGTACCCAGAAAAGACATTTCATGGCGTCCAATACTGGACTTACCGATTCTGAACACATTCCTGGACATTCCAAAATTCAAAATGTTGACTTTACAACAGCTACTGCCTATGCTAGGCAAGAATGCTTGGTTAGTAACTCTAGACTTAAGAGGCATACCTGCATATCCCAATAAGGGAATCATGCAGAAGATACCTCCGCTTCAAATCAGGTTTTTTGCATTACCAATTTGTCTGCACTGCCCTTTGGCTTATCTACTGCGCGCAGGGTCTTTACAAAGTGCCTGGCAACAGTAATTGCATTATGCAGACAAACATTAAAATTTATCTTTATCTGGACCACTGTCTCATTCAAGCAGAGGACAAGGACACTCTTCTTCAACATCTGGCATTTGTAAAAAGGCTTCTAGCATGCCTAGGGTATACCATAAACGAAAAGAAATCCCAACTGGTACCCTCTCAAATTACATTTCTGGGTGCAAGCTTGAATACAACTGCCCAGATGACTTACCTCACACCAGACAAACAAAGGCAATTGACAACATACTTCAAACAAATAGCAACAAAAATCCAGTTATGTGCAAGACAAATTCTGCAGGCTTTGGGGTTCATGGCATCCTGCATTCTACTAATTCCATATGCGAGACTGCATATGAGGAAACTTCAGTGGTACCTAAAAAGTTTATGGAGTCAACATTGTCACAGTCTGGAAACAATGATTCCTCTCATTCCCTGCCTACAACAGGAGTTTCTTTGGTGGGCAGAGACATGTCACCAAAACAAGGGCCTGTCATTCACTCTACCCCCTGCCACCCAAACATTAACTACAGATGCATCAGACTGTGCTTGGGAGGTCCACCTGACAGGGAGATGCATTCATGGCAGATGAAGCCCAAACCAATTGCATCTGCATATCAACCAGAAAGAAATGCTAGCTGTTCAGAATGTTCTGACAGCCTGCAAGGACTTCATCCAGGACAACTACTGATAAAGACGGACAACACCACAGTTGTGTGGTACATAAACAAACAGGGAGGTGGACATTCCTACCCCCTTTGCAGACTAGCCATGGCCTTGTGGAACACAGCCTTGACTTGCCAAATACATCTTCAAGCTCAATTCCTGCCAGGAAAGCAAAATACTCTGGCAGACGACCTAAGCAGAAATCTTATGGACCCACACGAATGGAAACTGGATCCACAAATCTTCAGCATGTTAACACAGAAATGGGGGGGCCCAGACATAGTTTTGGGGAGAGGCAAATAGATCTATCAGTTGGACAAATTCTGCACAAGAGCTCATCACAAAAAAGCATGGAAAGTGGATGCACTATCCTTCAGCTGGAAAAAACTATCAGTCTATGCCTTTCCCCCTCTGCCTCTACTCTCCAAGGTCTTACTAAAAGTCAGACAGGAAAAAACAAAAATGATCCTAATTGCTCCGGACTGGCCTCACCAGCACTGGTACCCGCTTCTAAGGAATATGTCACACCTTCCTCCATGGTACTTGCCTCAAACTCATCTACTGTCTCAGCAGAACTATCAAATTCTGCACACTCCGCTCCAAACTCTGAATCTTGCAGCATGGCTAATCAACTAATTATTCAAACCACATCTCTGATTAAACCTGTGATAGATGTCATTTTGGAAGCCAGAAGGCCTAGTACTAGAAAATCTTATGCTGATAAATGGAAGAGATTCTATTCTTGGAACCAAGAACAAGGAATAGACACAGCAAAGCCTAATATTCCTCCGATTTTACAATACTTAACTGAGCTGCTTGACAAGGGCCTTTTTCTTCAATAAAAATACATGCCTCTGCCATCTCGGCTCATTACAACACAGAGCCCTCCCCTCTTTTCTCATCCACTGCTTAAACAGTATCTCAGAGGGGCAAAAATTTAAGGCCACCCAGGAGAACACCAACTCCTGCATGGGACCTCAATTTTGTGCAGGTAAACCTCACCCTTCCTCCTTTTGAACCAGCAGCTACTGCTGATATAAAATTTATATCTTGGAAGACAGCTTTTCATTTGGCAGTCACTTCAGCAAAAAGGGTTTCAGAACTACAGGCTCTCATGGCAGAGGAGCCTTTCATTATATTTTACCCGGACAAGTTGGCCCTCAGGACCAATCCTTCTTTTATGCCTAAGGTGTGGTATCCAGTGTGACTCTTAACCAGACCATTCACCTGCCAACATTTTTCCCAAATCCGCAGAACAAGGGGGAACGGATTATGCATTCATTGGATGTACACTGACAACTAAGATTCTACTTAAACAGGACAAAATCTCTAAGAAAGTCTGAGCAACTACTGGTAACATTTGCTGCAGGATCAGAGGGGAAGGCTATATCAAAGCAGACTATTTCTAAATGGATAAGCCACTGCATTCATTTCTGCTATTTGCACCATGGTAAATCTGTGCCCAAGGGGATCAGATCCCATTCCACCAGGGCTGCCTCTTCTTCAGCAGCTTTTCTCAGAGGGATCCCAACCAAAGACATTCTAGAAGCTGCTACTTGGAGCTGTGTTCATACATTCACAAAACATTATCATTTACCTCTCTTCTCTAAATCCCTGGCAGGTTTTGCCACTGCAGTCCTGCAGGGCCTTATAGCTGCTCCTAATGCTGTTTAGTTCCATCCTCCCATCCATAGCTTTGGGATTCTACCCAAATGTAATGACCTCAACAGTGAAACATGAAGAACATAGTACAGTTGTGTACACTTATCATAAATGTAGATGTTCAAGTGTATTCACTGTTGCAGTCCGGGTTACCCACCTGCCATCCCCCATTCTATACTTTTTCTTTCCTTCATTATACTCAAAAGCATTTGTGGTGCATTTGCTTTTAGTTTAAGGTAAATTTTATGATGTTCTTTGTGTTTCACTGTTGTCGTCATTACATTTTGGTTATCCTGCTGGCAGGTTGCCCTCAGTCGGCCTGAATTCCAAAGTCTTGGGTCCTACGTCGGTTGCTGTCGCCCCTTCCCTGACTTCAGGTCGTCAGGGGTATAAAAGATGCAGCTGACGCCATTTTCTTCAGTCTTTCTTGCTGCGCGGTGCCCGAAGCAGAAGCAGTTCGCAAGTGCCGGTCGGCCGACTCCTGAGATTTTAGTGTTCGAATTTCAGATCCGAAGTCTTCATTAAAAGCCAAGTACCTCGTTTGGGAAACTTTTTTCTTGCTCCAGTCTGATGTCAGAAAAAGTTAATAATTGTATTTCTTGTGGGAAGCAAATACCTCATAAGGACTTTCAATCTTACTGTATTCCTTGCCTAGGCCATGACCACGACGTAGGTAGTTGTCGGTTTTGTGCTAGATTTAACCAACGCACTATTAAGCGTCGGTACGATTGTGCATTAAGCTAATTTGGCTGAAGATTTAATTATACAATGTCGTCGGATAGCCATCCAACAACTGAAGTTCAGAAAAAATGCAAAGAAAAAGACAGGCTACCGAGGTCCAAAACCGATGACGAGGCTTCTCCTAAGCCAGTCGCCGGTTCTCAGTGAGGCGCTTTTGCAGCCCCTGACGCCCGCTACTTTACAGTCGCAGGCCGCTACCGACACCCACGTGGAGTCAGTAAGGCCGCTAGAAGCTCAAAGTATTGGAGCCTGTGAGACTATTCCCTCAGATGGGTCCGGAGCCGCTGAGCAGGCATCTGCTTCTGAGGGTGTATTCAGACCTAAACAATTATACATTAAAACGACATCAGCTTCAAAGGCAAAGAATAAAGCACCTTTAAAGACAACGAAACAAGCTCAACAGCCTCATGGACAGGCATCCATGCCCAAAAATCAGATGCTCAAAATGGCCGAAAACTTAATTACCTTGAATCAGGGGTTCCCATCCCCCTCCTGATAATAGGCCTAGGCAAGAGACAGACTATGAATCTTCAGATCAGGTTTCCATTTCTTCTGATTCCTCTTCTGATCAGGAATATTCTCTACCTCCCTATGAGGATTCAGATGCTGAAAAATCTATTCCTTCAGCTTCTCCTCCTGAGGACTACTCTTTTGGGGAAACCTTGCATACCATGAGGGAGCATTTCCACTGGGAGAGCCAAGATTTTTCAGAATCTAAGAAAAGGCTCAGAGACTTCCTTTTACTACCTCAACACAGGCATCTAGCTATTCCGCCTGTGTTAGACATTGTAGATGATGCGTTTTTAGAGTCTAGTCTTACCCCTGACTCCTTACCTCCAGCTCCTGTTAAGCCGGACAGATACTACAGGGTTCCTGACTCTCACAAATTCCTTTTCAAAAACCCTGCTGCAGACACAAACTATTTCTCTGGGTCCCAAGGGGGTCAAGGCTTCCACTGCAAAAAACCCTACCCCCTCTGACAGAGATTCTAGGGCACTAGACAGATAAGGAAAAAAGATTTACACATCTGCTACCTTGGCTATAAGGGCCTTAAATTGCCAGTTTCATATGTTTAAATATCAGCAATATATCATGACACTGCTTAAACAGAAAATGTTGATAAATTCTGAATGTGCAGAAAACAAAGAAATGCAGGATTTATTGCATGCAGCTGAACAAGTTGGAAAGCATACTTTGCAATGTGGTTTTGTTTCTCTAGAGGCCTCCTGCAGGGCCGCTGTTACGGGTTCTGTCATTAGGAGGCATGCTTGGTTAAAGGAAGAAAATCTGCCTGATCATGTCAAAGCAAAATTATTAGATGCTCCATTACAGCATGATACCCTGTTTGGTGCGAAGGCAGAAGAGGTGTTAAAGAAAATGGAGGACAAAGCTAAATCTATGCAAACGGTCAAGGAATTCTTACAGGTACAGTCTCCTAGATTTAGCAGACACTGGCCTACAAAGAATTGGTCCTTTCCAGTGTCAGACAGACCTCAAAGGGGCAGATCCAGACTCCCTAGAGGCAGATCCCAGCGACAAGGTTCGTACAGGTCTAAGCAATGGGGCGCTTCTACCTCCAAAAGCGGAGAGGATAAATCACAACCATACAGGAAACCGTCCCAATGACCTCCCCCTGCCTGTACCAAGCACTTATCTTCTGGCAGCACCCTTAGGGGGAAAACTAGCACTTTTTTCTCGAAATTGGAACATTATTACCTAGGAAAAATGGGTTCTAGACATAGTGTCTACTGCAGATATGAAGTTTTTATTCTGGAAAACAGCTCGGCTCCTAGCAATAACTTCTGCAAGACGAGTGTCCGAGCTACAGGCTCTCATGGCTGTGGAACCCTTTATTATGTTTTATCCGGACAGGATCTCACTGAGGACAAACCGTGCATTTATGCCTAAGGTAGTATCCAGTGTAGCCCTTAACCAAACTATTAATTTGCCAACTTTTTATCCAAATCCACAGAACAAGGGGGAGAAAATTTTGCATTCTTTGGATGTACACAGACAACTTAGATTCTACTTGGATAAAACTAAAGATGTTCTTCGTCTCACATTGCTGCAGTCATAACCTGTGGGTAGTCCGCTGTCCTCGGTCGGCCCGAATACCAAAGTGTTAGGCTGGCGTCGGTCATGGTCGCTCAGATCTGACGTCAGTACGCAGTAGTACTAAAGCGCATGACCGACGCCATATGCTCAGTCTTTCTTGCCGCATGGTCCGAAGCAGAAGCAGCGTTTGCAAGTGCCGTTCGGCGTCCTGAAATTTTCGTATTCTGAGTTTCAGACCGAAGACCAAGTTGGGCTAAGTACCCCGTTGGGGAATATTTTTGTCTTTTCTTGCCTCAGTTAAATCCAGATGTCAGAAAAAGTTAATAATTGTATTTCTTGTGGGAAACAGATACCTCATAGGGACTACCACTCTCTCTGTATTCCTTGCTTGGGGCCTGAGCACGACGTAGTCGGGTGTCGCTTTTGCGCTAGATTTAATAAGCGCACCATTAAACGCAGGTTAGATTGTGCTAGACTTATTTTCGGTAAGCGGTGTAACTACAATATGCCGTCGGATCCTCCGACGCCCACTACCGCTAAAAAGCGAAAGGATAAATTGATGAAGTCTAAGCAGGACGAGTCGTCAGTTGCGGACGCCGGTTCTATGGAAACTACGGTTGAATCTGTGGATCCAGCCGAGGTTTCAGCTGAATCACAGGGGGAGCCTTTAATCTTACAGGAATTGGCCTCTCCGGAGTTAGGTCAGGCCGAGGGGGCCTCTCAAGTTTCTGTAGTTCCTTCTTTACATAAGGTTGTTAGGCCTTCTACTTCTGTCACTAAAGCCCCTTCTAAAGCTAGACCTGGTCCTTCTGGTACAGGTGGCAGCCCTAGTTCTTCAGGCTCTGTTCCTAAAAAACATATGCTGAAAATGGCAGAGGATTTGATTACTTTAATCAAAAGGTTCTATGCCCCCTCCAGATAAGAGGCCTAGGGTGGAGACAGAGGTGGAGGGATTGGAGCATTCCTCAGATTACTCTGAGTCTTCAGCTGAGGACATTCAGGATTTTCCTCCCTATTCTGATTCGGATGCAGAGGATTCCTGTCCTTCTGCTTCTCCTCCAGAGGATTTTTCTTTTTCTGAAACCCTGCACTCCATGAGGGAGCATTTTAAGTGGGAAGGTCAGGATTTTTCAGATTCTCGTAAGAGGCTTAGGGAATTTTTGTTTTTACCACAACATAGGTCCTTGGCTATTCCCCCTGTCTTGGATGTTGAGGATGTTTTTTCTGAAGCTTCTCTTAATCCTGATTCTTTACCTCCTGCCCCTGTCAAGTCAGACAGGTATTACAGAGTTCCAGAGGCTCATAAATATTTGTATAAGAGTCCTAGAGCTGACCCGGAAACTATTAGTCAGGGACTTAAGGGTGTCAGGGCTTCTGTAGTTAAGAATCCAGTTCCTCTGGATAAAGATTCTAGAGCTTTGGATAGGTGGGGTAAAAAAGTGTATACCTCCTCCACGCTAGCTATGAGGGCTTTGAATTGCCAGTTTCATATGCTGAAGTATCAGAATTTTCTGTTAAGCCAGTTGAAATCTAAGGTAGATGCTTTAGCTGAGGGTATAGAGTGTAAGGAATTGCAGGACTTAGTTCATGCCTCTGATCAGGTAGGTAAGCATTCCTTGCAGTGTGGCTTTGATGCTCTTCAGGCTTCTTCCAGGGTGGCTGCCACTGGTTCAGTTATCCGTAGGCACGCCTGGCTTAAGGATCAGAATTTGTCGGAGCATGTTAAAGCTCGAATTTTGGATGCTCCCCTTCAATCTGAAGTTCTTTTTGGTTCACCTGTGGAGTCAGTTTTGAAGAAAATGGAGGATAAAGCTAAGTCCATGCAGACGGTTAAGGAATTTTTACAAGTGCAGCCCCCTAAGTTTAGCAGAAATTGGCCTGCAAAAGGATGGGCTTATCCTTCTTCTGAGTTTCAGTCTAAGGGCAGATCTAGACGTGGTAGGGGCAGAGCTCATGCTCAGGGTTCTTTCAGACCTAGGACGTGGAGTTCTCCCGCTCAATCTTCTGGTGAGGGCAGGGGTCAGCCTTTTCGTAAACAGACCCTATGACCTGTATCTCCAGCTGCCAGATTCCTCCTGTCTGGCAGCTCCTCTAGGAGGAAAGTTGGCACTTTTCAAGCAAAATTGGCTTTTGGTCACCCAGGACAAATGGGTGTTGGACATTATAAATCAAGGCTACAAGTTTTATTTTCACACCTTGCCTCCTTTCAAAGGCATGCCGGATGTACCTCCTCAGCAAAGACTGGAGGCTCACAAGCAGATTTCTTTACTTTTACAAATGGGGGCTATCCAGGTGGTACCTCCGTCAGAAGTAGGCCTAGGATTTTATTCTCGCCTGTTTCTTGTGCCAAAGAAAGGAAACACTTGGAGGCCAATTCTGGATTTGTCCATTCTCAATACATACCTAGACATTCCAAAGTTCAAGATGTTAACTTTGCAGCAACTTCTGCCTCTGCTAGGCAAAGATCACTGGATGGTAACTCTGGATCTCAAAGAGGCTTATCTTCATATTCCTATCAGGCCCAGCTGCAGGAGGTTCCTGCGTTTTCGGGCTGGTACTTTTCATTATCAGTTCTCTGCATTGCCCTTTGGCTTATCTACTGCGCCCAGGGTGTTCACAAAGGTCCTGGCTCCTGTGATAGCCTTCTTAAGACTAAGAGGAGTACAAAGTTATCCTTATCTGGACGATTGCCTGATTCTTGCTCAAGACAAAGTCAAGTTACTTCAGCATCTACAGTATGTAATGGCAGTTTTAAGGTGCCTAGGGTATTCTGTGAACGAAACAAAGTCCAGTCTAGTACCCTCTCAGGACATGTGCTTTCTGGGTGTGAGACTGAATACAGCCTCTCAGATGGCTTTTTTGACCCCGGACAAACAAAGAAATCTTCCCCTGTACTTCCAGCAATTATCCCTACTGTCCAGGCTGACTGCAAGGACAGTCCTTCAAGCCTTGGGGTTCATGGCATCTTGTATTCTGGTACTTCCCAATGCCAAACTGCATATGAGGAAGCTACAATGGTATCTCAAAAGTGTATGGACTCAACACTGCCACGATTAGGACACTGTCATTCAGATAATACCTTGCATCCAAAAGGAATTTTTGTGGTGGGCTCAGGAATGTCACCTAAACAAGGGACTCTCTGTGACCCGACCAGAGGCGAGTCAGATCTTAACGACAGATGCCTCAGACTTGGCTTGGGGAGCACACTTCAAGGGGAAATGGATTCAAGACATGTGGCCTCCCAGACTACAGCATTTGCATATCAACATGAAGGAGATGTTAGCAGTCCAATTTGCACTGATGGCTTTCAAGGATCTACTTCAACCGACAGGTGTTGATTCAAACAGACAACACAACAGTCATGTGGTACATCAACAAGCAGGGGGGAACCCATTCGTACCCTCTTTGCAGACAAGCTATGATTTTGTGGGAAACTGCTCTGAGTTTGCACGTCACTCTTCAAGCAAGGTTTCTGCCAGGAGCACAGAACTCCTTAGCAGATGTTTTGAGCAGACAGATGGTGGATCCCCACGAGTGGAAATTGGATCCTCATGTATTTCAGCAGTTGACAGTGGCTTGGGGAACTCTAGACATAGATCTGTTCGCTTCTCCACTAAATTTCCAACTGCCAAAATTTTGCACAAAGATGTTTCACCCAAAAGCTTGGAAAGTGGATGCTCTATCTTTCAGTTGGAACAACCTTCGTCTATGCTTTTCCTCCTCTGCCTCTCCTTCCCAAGGTGCTCTTGAAGGTCAGACAGGACAAGCCTTGCATGATTCTAATAGCTCCAGATTGGCCACGCCAGCACTGGTATCCTCTGCTGAGGAGTTTAGTACAGGAGCCTCCTTGGCCTTTGCCACCAATTCCGCACCTTTTGTCCCAGGCAAGCAATCATTTCCTCAATGTCAAGGTACAGTCCCTGCACCTGACAGCCTGGCATATTCTGTTTTAGACCCTGAGGGGTCGCAGCTTCCTCAACAAGTTTTGAATGTTTTATTGGAAGCCAGACGACCTAGTACTAGGAAAGTTTATGCTGATAAATGGAGGAGATTTTTTCTTTGGAGCACAGCAAAGAGCTTTGATGTTTCAGGACCTAATTTAAGTGTTACACTACAGTACCTTACAGAATTATTAGACAAGGGTTTGTCTTTCTCCTCCGTGAAAGTTCATGCTGCAGCCATTTCTGCTCACTATGATTGTGACCCACCATTATTTTCTCACCCTTTGTTTAAGCAATTTCTTAGAGGGGCAAAGAACATAAGACCCCCACGTAGAGCTCCTACTCCTTCCTGGGATCTCAATTTTGTGTTGGAAAAGCTTACTTTACCTCCTTTTGAACCTGCAGCTACATCTGAGTTGAAATATTTTGTCTTGGAAGACTGCCTTTTTGTTGGCCATTACGTCTGCTAGGAGGGCTCTAATGGCAGTTGAACCCTTCCTGATATTCCATAAGGATAGGGTATCCCTGCGTACTAACCCTACTTTTATGCCTAAAGTAGTTTCTAATGTGGCCTTAAACCAAGCTATTCATTTGCCTACTTTTTATGCTGATCCCCAAAATAAAGGGGAAAAAATTTTGCATTCTTTGGATATTCACAGGCAGTTACGCTATTATTTGAGCAGAACTAAAGGGTTCAGGCAGACTCAACAGTTACTCATTTCTTTTGCTTTGGGTTCACAAGGAAAAGCTGTTTCAAAGCAAACTATTTCTAAATGGATTGGCCATTGTATTGCTTTTTGTTATTCTCATCATGGAAAGGATGTTCCGCTGGGATCAGACCTCATTCCACTAGGGCTACTGCCACTTCTACTGCCTTTTAAGGGGAGTTGCTACTAAGGATATTTTGGAGGCAGCTACTTGGAGTTCAGTGCACACTTTTTCTAAACATTACCATCTCCCTCTTTATTCCAAGTCTAGGGCTGGGTTTGCCACTGCAGTTTTACAGGGCATGTTAGCAGCTCCTAATGCTTTTTGATTTTGCCAACCTCCATTTACCTTTGCTTTGGGATTCTACCCACAGGTTATGACTGCAGCAATGTGAGACGAAGAACATAGTACAGTTTTGTACCTACCATAAATGTAGATGTTCGAGGATCCACATTGCTGCAGTCCAATTTTCCCTCCCTCCTTCCCCTCTGTAGTTTGAGGTTGCTGTGGTAATTATTTTTACTATATTGGTGGTTGGGTATTTTCTATTTTTGGCTATGGCCTTTTCTTTTTAGGCCTTCTGACATCTGGGGCAAGAAAGACTGAGGATATGGCGTCGGTCATGCGCTTTAGTACTACTGCGTACTGACGTCAGATCTGAGCGACCATGACCGACGCCAGCCTAACACTTTGGTATTCGGGCCGACCGAGGACAGCGGACTACCCACAGATTATGACTGCAGCAATGTGGATCCTCTAACATCTACATTTATGGTAGGTACAAAACTGTACTTTTTCAGAAAGACAGAACAATTACTAGTGGCATATGCTGCAGGATCACAAGGAAAGGCTATCTCCAAGCAGACTATTTCAAAGTGGATAGGTCACTGCATTCGTTTCTGCTACTCTCAGCATGGCAAACATGTGCCTAAGGACATTAGGCCACATTCAGCCAGAGCTGCAGCCACTTCTGCAGCCTTTCTCAGGGGACTACCAACCAAAGACATTTCAGAGGCTGCTACTTGGAGTTCAGTGCATACCTTTACAAAACATTACAATCTGCCACTTTACTCTAAATTCAGGGCAGGCTTTGCCACTGCAGTTCTGCAGGGCCTCATAGCTGCCCCTAATGCTATTTAGTTCCATCCTCCCATCCATAGCTTTGGGAATCTACCCAAATGCAATGACTGCAACAGTGAAACACGAAGAACATAGTACAGTTGTGTACACTTACCATAAATGTAGATGTTCGAGTGTATTCACTGTTGCAGTCCAGGTTATCCACCCGCCATCCCCCTTATTTTTGCTGGAACTTATCTTTCCTTCTCTGATCTATACAACCTATGTGGTGTATTTGCTTATAGATGAAGGTAAAGTTTATTTTGATGCATGTATGTGTTACTTACATATATTTAGCATACCCTTTTGGGGGCACCTGACATCTGGGGCAAGAAAAATTGAAGAAAATGGCATCAGCTGCATCTTTTATACCCCTGACGTCAGGGAAGGGGCGACAGCAACCGACGCAGGACCCAAGACTTTGGAATTCAGGCCGACTGAGGGCAACCTGCCAGCAGGATAACCCAAATGTAATGACTGCAACAGTGAATACACTCGAACATCTACATTTATGGTAAGTGTACACAACCGTACTTTTCTAAGGTGCATTTATATATTTACAGTGTATTTATATATATTTTTGCTTCCCATTTGGGGGGCACCTGACATCTGGGGTAAGAAAAACTGATTAAAATGGCGTCTGCTGCATTTTTTATACCCCGGACGACCTGACGTCATGGAAGAGAAGACAGCAACCGACGCAGGACCCAAGACTTTGTTATTCAGGCCGACTGAGGGCAACCTGTCAGCAGATTACCCCAAATGTAATGACTGCAACAGTGAATACACCTAAAATCTACATTTATGGTAAGTGTACACAACTGTGCTTTACTGGGTCTGTGCTTAGAAGGCATGCTTGGCTTAAGGAGCAATCTTTACCTAATCATGTTAAAGCTAAATTGTTAGGTTTAAATCAGGACCGCTTGTTTGGCAATAAGGCTGAAGAAGTTCTAAAAAAGAGCGAAGCTGAAGTTAAATCTATGCAAACTGTTAAAGATTTCTTACAAGTGTAACCTCTAAGATTTGGTAGGCATTGGCCTACTAAACATTGGTCCTTTTTAGACCCTTCCAGATCCTCTCAAGCCAAACCCAAACAGGTTTCAGCCTCAGGGTACTCTCAGAGCTAAGCAGTGGGGGGGAAATAACAACACACCCCCTACAGTAAACAGTCTCAATGACTTCCTTTTAAAATTACCAAGCACTTATCTTTCAACCACCCCTTTGGGGGGAAAGATTGCTCTTCATGCAAAGAACTGGGAACTCATAACCCAGGACAAATGGGTTTTAAATGTAGTGTCCCAGGGATACATATTTAATTTCCACACATTGCCAACACCAAACGGGTGGCCATACCTGCCCCCGAATCAGTGGGCAGAGGCTCAAAAACAAGTAATTTCTCTCTTAAGCACAGGGGCTAATCAATTGGTGTCAGAAGAGGAAAAGGGACAAGGTTTCTATTCAAGGCTTTTCCTGGTACCCAGAAAAGACAAATTATGGCGTCCAATCATGGGCCTGTCAACTCTAAGCACCTTTCTGGAGATTCCAAAATTCAAGATGCTGACTCTTCACCAGTTACTCTGTATGCTAGGCAAAGACACCTGGTTGGCAACTCTAGATTTAAAAGAAGCATACCTGCATGTCCCAATCTGGAAATCCTGCAGAAGATACCTATGCTTCAAAGCAGTCTACTTGCATTATCAGTTCTGTGCACTGCCCTTTGGCTTGTCCACTGCGCCCAGGGTATTCACAGAGTGCCTGGCTCCAGTTATTGCATGTTGCATGCAAAGAAATATTCAAATATATCCATACCTGGATGATTGTCTAATTCAGGCAGAAAATCAGGGCATACTTTTAAATCATCTGGCGTTTGTAAAAAGGGTTCTGACTTTTCTAGGGTACACCATAAACGAAAATAAATCACAACTGGTACCCTGTCAACAGATTACATTCCTGGGTGCAAGCTTGAATACAACTGCCCAGATGGTTTTCCTCACTCCAGAGAAGCAAATTCATTTGGTAACTTACTTCAAACAAGTGGCCACAAAAACCCTGCTGTCTGCAAGACAAATACTGCAAGCCTTTGGGTTCATGGCCTCCTGCATTCTTGAGGAAACTACAGTGGTATCTAAAAAGTCTATGGAGTCAACATTGTTACAGCCTGGAAACAATGATTCCTATCGTACCTTGCTTATGCCTGGAGTTCCTATGGTGGGCAGAACCCTGCCACCAAAACAAGGGATTACCATTCACACTACCCTCTGCTGCCCAAACCCTAACTACAGATGCATCAGACTTTGCATGGAGGGCTCACCCGGCGGGGAAGTGCATTCAGGGCAAATGGAACCCAAATCAAATGCATCTACATATCAATCAAAAAGAAATGTTAGCTGTACAGAATGCTTTGACAGCCTTCAAGGACTACATTCTTCCAGGATAAGTAATGGTAAAGACGGACAACACCACGGTTATGTGGTACATAAACCAGCAAGGGGGTACACATTCCTACCTGCTCTGTAGACTAGCCATGGCATTATGGAACACAGCCCTGAGCTACCAAGTGCATCTAGAAGCTCAATTCCTGCCAGGAAAATTGAATACATTAGCAGATGGACTAAGCAAAAACCTCATGGACCCGCATGAGTGGAAACTAGAACCACGGATTTTCAACATGTTGACAAGCAAATGGGGGAGCCCAGACATGGATCTATTTGCCTCCCCCCAGAACTACCAGTTGGACAAGTTTTGCACAAGGACTCTCCACAGACAGGCCTGGAAAGTGGATGCTGTGTCCTTCAGTTGGAAAAATCTATCGGTCTACACTTTTCCCCCTCTGCCTCTACTCTCCAAAGTTCTACTAAAAGTCAAACAGGACAAACCAAGGATGATTTTGATTGTTCCAGACTGGCCCCGCCAACATTGGTACCCCCTCCTGGGTAGTGTGTTGCAAATATCTCCATGGCACCTGCCTCAGACCCCTTCCCTGCTGTCTCAGTAGGAGAACCAAATTCTGCACCCTCAGCTTCCAACATTAAACCTTTCAGTCTGGCTAGTCACTTACATTCACCCTTGTCATCCCTCAGCAAACCTGTGATGGATGTCATCTTGGAGGCGAGGAGACCTGGTACTAGAAAATCATATGTTGACAAATGGAAGAGGTTTTGTGCCCGTAACCAATCTTTAGGGATGAGCACAACAGTGCCCAATATACCTCAGATTTTGCAGTACTTAACTGAGATGCTTCACAAGGGCCTGTCTTTTTCCTCCATTAAAATCCATGCCTCAGCTATTTCAGCTCACTGTAACACAGAACCACCCCTCTTCTCTCATCCTCTGCTCAAGCAGTATCTCAGAGGGGCAAAAAACTTGAGACCACCCGGGTGAGCTCCAATCCCTGCCTGGGACCTTAACTTTGTTTTGGAGAAACTCACTCTACCTCCTTTCGAGCCAGCTGCTACTGCAAACTTAAAATATATTTTTTGGAAAACGGCCTTCTTTCTAGCAATCACTTCACCTAGAAGGATATCTGAATTACAGACCCTTATGGCAGTGGAGCGTTTCATCATCTTTCATGTGGACAGGGCATCTCTCAGGATCAATCCATCTTTCATGCCCAAGGTGGTTTCCAGTGTGGCTCTTAATCAGTCCATTCATTTGCCAACCTTCTTTTCCAATCCACGGAACAAAGGGGAACGGATTCTGCATTCCTTGGATGTGCACAGACAACTAAGATTCTACTTGGACAGGACTAAATCTGGAAAAAACTCTGAACAATTGCTGGTAGCATTTGCTGCAGGGGCAGAGGGGAAGGCTATTTCAAAACAAACCATTTCTAAATGGATAAGCCATTGCATTCATTTCTGCTATAAGCACCATGAAAAACCTATCCCCCAGGGGATCAGATCTCACTCTACCATGGCTGCATCTACTCCTGCAACCTTTCTCAGAGGTGTCCCTACCAGGGATATCCTAGATGCTGCTACCTGGAGTTCTGTGCATACTTTCACTAAGCATTATCATTTACCAATTTTCTCTAAATCAAGAGTTGTCTTTGCCACTGCTGTCTTGCAGGGCCTTATAGCTGACCCTAATGCTGTATAAACTCCTCCTCCTTCCAACTGTAGCTTTGGGAATCTACCCAAATGTAATGACTGCATAGTGAAACACGAAGAACATAGTACAGTTGTGTACACTTACCATAAATGTAGATGTTCGAGTATATTCACTGTTGCAGTCCTGGTTACCCTCCCTCCAGCCCTCTACATTTTCTGACTATACCTCTACTTTCCTTTACTATGCTTAAAAGCCTTTTTGGTGTATTTGCTTTGGGTTAGAGGTATACTTTTGTGTTTTTGTGTTTATTTGCTCCCCGTTAGGGTTGCACCTGATATCTGGGGCAAGAAAAACTGATGTAAGGACGTTGGCTGCATGTTTTATACACCTGAAGACCTGACGTCATGGAAGAAGGGACAGCATCCAACGCAGGACCCCAAGACTGTTAATCAGGCCGACTGAGGGCAACCTGCCAGCAGATTACCCAAATGTAATGACTGCAAGTGAATCCACTCGAACATCTACATTTATGGTAAGTGTACACAACTGTACTTTTTTCAACTATTAAATTTCAATTGACTACCATTTCTAATTTCCACCTGGGCAGAAATAACTCTACCGTAGCTTCTTCTAAACTATGTAAAACCTTTCTCAAAGGAGCCTTTTTACTTAGTCCTCCATTAAAGAATCCTACTCCTCCTTGGCATTTAACTGTCAGGCCTTAACCCAGACTCCTTTTGAGCTATCAGCCAGAGCAGATCTATCATTTTGTCTTGGAAAACCATTTTTATGGTCACTATTACGTCAGCTAGACCAGTATCTGAATTCCAGGCTGTATCTTCTAAACCTTTTTACAAAGGTGGGGTGTCTTTGCAGACCAACCTGTCTTTTTTTTTTTTTTTTTTTTTTTTTTGCCTAAGGTAGCTTCTGAGCCCAACATAAACCAGGTCATTATTATTCTTTTCTTTTCTTTCCAAACTTTTCAAGACAAGGAGAGTATGTGTTATTGGCTGAGCATAGACAACTTTAAGTCTCCATAGAATCAAGGACTTCAGGAAGTCTGACCATTTTTTTTTGTTTCTTTCTCTCCTAACAGATTCAGCATGCCAGTTTCCAAAGTTACATTGGCCAGATGGTTAACTGAATGTATCTCCTTTGTCTTTGGTTAAAAAAAAAAAAAAAAAAAAAAAAAGGTTTATCCTGGTCTAAACCTCCTAGAGCTCATTCCATGAGGTCTATGGTGGCCTCTTTAACCTTTTGGTCAAGGGCTTCCTTAGATGACATTTGTGCAGCTACAACTTGGACTAATTATCATACCTTTATTGCTCATTACAAGTCCGATTCTGTTTCCAGGAAAAGAATAGCCTTCTGCTCTGCAGTACTCATGAATATCCTTCCGTGAAGGGCATCCAGGGTTCTTTTAGCTGGTGACTCTGTCCCATCAGTTGAGGAATGAATGAAAAGTACATCACCTGATAGTTATGTGTTTACCATAACGTTCCATCTGTGTTGTCCATTTTCATTCTTAACTTTCTGCCCACATACCCCTTTTCCCTTGATTCTGGAAAGCTTTAAGAGTTGTACAGAAACCTCTGTTCCCTGTTTGAGCTCCAGCTTCCTTTTTCCTTTCTGCCTTTGTCAATTTCTTTATCTGCTTGTCCCTTTATGTCTAGGGGCAGCAAACTCAAACTGAGGTAATTTAATTAGGTTGGTGGGCCGTTATGGATAAAGGTACGAGCTCAAGAATTTTTTGGAGCTGAAGATCTGGTAGAAGCTACCGAGTCTGATTGAAGCCTTGGATCCAAACCCAGCATTTGAGACGGAATGAAAATGGACAACATAGATTAAACATTATAGTGAGTACGTAACTTTTTTTTTTTTTTTTTTTTTTTTAATGATAGAAGCAGCCACTTGGTCATCTATGTCACTTTTGCAAAGCTTTGTAGGATAGATGCCTTTTCTAGATCCAGAGCCTCTTTACTAGATTTGTTCGCTATGGATTAATTGAGAGTTCATCTGTATCTGACCCAACCATCCTTTCTAAGTGTTAAACTTTGGGAGTGCCACAACAGTGTTGTAATACTGCAAAAGTGGTCTAAAGGAAATAGTGCAGTTGTGTAAGAACTTTCCATAACAGTAGATGTTTTTTTCCTGATCACTATTGCAGTACTACTTCCCAGCCTTCCTTCCCTGTTTCTCTCATGCCTGTGTTTTTTTTCTCTGTTCCCTTGTGGACATAAGAGGAGGGCGTCAGAAGAATGGCATCCCCTAACAAACTTTTTTCTTCTGTTTGAGTTCAGTTTCTTAAGTGTCTTCAGGTCTCCTGGCCTTTGAGATAGGCTGAGGATCTTACGCTTGTATGTGTTTATGTACCTTAACGCTTAGGGTGTTAGGTCATGCACTGGACATATGACTGCATGGAAGGCTTTGGTTTTGGTACCTCTGCCCACTGTCCGGTTATTTCTGTGAGATAATTCAACAGTATTGGAGTACTGCAACAGTGTTCAGTTGCACACCTACTGTTATGGTAAGTACTTACTCAACTGTACTTTCTGCATATTCTCCCTTCTTTGAACAAAGCAGCCCTTTCGTCATTGTAATGTGAAATGCATGATTTACAGGCTTGTCTGGTCCCATTCGATCCTGCTGATTAAGTTTTACTCACCGGGAAGTGGTCTGTGCGAGGTATCAGTGGTATGTATTAGATTTCATAGCTTCACATCCTTATCAGTAAGGAATCATATCTGACATTTTGCATATGGTCTCTTAACAGCAACTATTTTTTCCTCCCCAAAAATTTGTCAGAGAGAGAGAGAATAAAGACCATTCGGCCTAAGCCAAGAGCGGGAGATTACGGAGACTTAGGAAATGGACCATGTGCTCATCTCTGTTGGGAGGATAGATCTAGTAGTTGTCAAACTAACCTCCTTTCAAGTGATTTCTAAGCAGTATTACCTTTTGTTGTAATGTAGAGTATTGCCCATTGGAAAAAGGTGCTCTCGGAGTCTGCGTCACAAGAGGGCCAGCTGTTAATTCAGAAATGTTCTTTTGTAGAATGTATACCTTTTGGTTGGTTGTTTATGCTTGCACCAAGGATTTATTGCTTGTACTTTGAAGCCAGTTGACAGATCTCCTTTGGTACCTTGCTGCTTCAGGCAATCTCTTTAATCCTAACCTCTTGGCTGTCCTCTAGCTATTCCACTCTAGGGGTTTTACTGATTTGGGGTTCCTCCCAATTGTAGATCCACAGAAGTGGGTCCTCAATATTAAATGTAAAGGATACATTTTTTCCAATTTATTTGCTGTGATATCTACCTTAGTGTGTAATGAATATCTTTGCTTACCTCTGTCTAGATAGCATCTGTTTCCATGTGCTACTGTGAGTTCCCCTCAAGTATATATTTACATGTTCTTTTACAAATTTGTCAACTCTTTATAGTTGATTTTTTTTTTCATGAAGTGTACTTGCTTGGTGGCTAGAATAAACTAGCATGCTCAAGGGCTATGGGCACTTCTCTAGTGCGGTGTTTGACATTGTAGTGTGGTACAGGAATTTCTGAGAATTGTGTCATACTGGAGTAGGAGGGATAATCTCAGTCATAAAACAGATGGAGTTCCATTGTAGATGTCTGACTTGGGTAAGAAAGTATCTATTGTGTAGGATGAGTGAACTGCTGAATTTTATATCTTCGTAGCAGTCCTTTTGGTCCTTAAGACTACTTTCTCTAGAAGTGACAAATTTAAAAGAGCAAATGGAAGGTTGCTCAGTGATCTGATTATTTTTTCCAAATCATCCATTAATTAACCTGCACTATGTTGATACACTGTTACATTCTTTTATATTCGGCACAAGTCATGCCCAGATTGCACCAGGAAGTTTTATCAAATGTCATCTAATGCTTGAGTCTTGAATTCTCTTAAGTTAAACCATGGTATTCTTTAGTAATGCTCAAGAGCTTTCTAAGTGATCGTCGGTTCAGTGTCAGGAAACTCAACCTGTAATCTGTTAACCATGACCTAACAGAGACCATTTATGAGGTTTGTTAAGGATATCTGTTAGGACCCTCTTTGCTTTCCATCATCAGCTGTGATTCGCCAAATAAGTCTGATGTGAAGATGAGTGATTTTTGAGTCTTTTGTCAATTGAGGCAGCATCAGTGATCCTTCGTAATATGTTTTCCTGAAGTGAAAGAAATACTACATTAGTATTACTGTACTCATTGAAACTGGTAAGAGTTCTGAATAGTTCCTGTTAAGGCTGCTAGGGTAGTAGCTTGTGGGCATAAATTCCACTGAATTGTGCTCATTGAAGCTGTAGGAGGTTATTTTGAGATATAAATTCTGCTGAACTAAGCACTGTGCATTGATGTTCTTGACTATCAAACAAGCATACTCTAGCTTTCTTTTTCCAAACTAGAATGTGTTGGTCAGAGGAAGCTTTGCAGAGACATGTTAGAAGACCACATAAAAAGTGGGAGACATCAAATTCATTTAGCATAGCTAAACTCAATGCAGAGTCTGCAAGTTCACCGTGTGCCAGTTTGAGGACTTGCTTTCCTTCCACACCCCAAAACTGTGATTGAAGTGATGGTCCTGTAGGTTCCCTCGCCATGTTTGTTCTGTGTGTGCATACAGGCAATCCCATTCAATGTTCGATTTTCTGCATTATTCACTTCAGGTGGTAGAATAAGGTCCAGCTGCTTGATGATCCTGAACAGAATGAGTGGGTGTTCAAGAATGCTTGAGTTTGGGAGATACTAGCCACGAAATACACTGTTTCCTCATTTGTCATTGTCTTGAAGCAGAAGACCAAGGGACATTGCTTTGCCCTTCTAAGAAACCGAGGTTAAAGTATAGGTGAGTGGTGAAGGTGCGCCTAGTGCCAAGTCTGCAGCTTTCCCCTCATAAGAGAAAGCAGTCAGGTGTGGCTCAAACTAAAATCAAAGAAGAATTAGTAGTATTTCTTCTGACTGTCTTTGCTGGAGCATTGAAGACACAGACTCTGTCATCCTAATAAAATTGCATCTGGAACCATTGCAAAGGCTGTCATTCATAGGGTGCCATATGGACTCGAAAAGGAACATTAGTTAAACTTCCAGAGGAGAGACTCTTGGAGGTAAGAAGCATAACCTTCAAAAGCTTTCCCTCCAGTCATATTTGCATCTTTGATTCTAAAAATTCTGGGGATGTTGGTGGCCTCCACTCAACTGATAGTTCACTCACCAAGCTTTATATGAAGATGATGCAGTGATCCCTGAGCCTACAGTGGTCTCAGGCAGAAAAAAATCAATGAACACTCTTACAACTATCCTCTATAGCTTTACCCAATCAGCATTCTCTTTAATAGGTCAATTCAGGAACCATGTATACCTGATATCTGGAAAAAAGCATATGTTCTCCCTTTTCATAAAGGTGGCAACAACTCTGATATCTCTAACTTCTGATCTATTGCCATTCTTTCCCCCATCTCAAAAATATTGGAGAAATGTATTCATACTCTGCTCCAGTCACCTGGTTAAGTACAACCTCCTTTCCCCCACTCAGCATGGCTTTAGGCCAGGAAACAGCACCAATACCACCCTGATTTCCTTCCTAGATATAGCAAACCGAGCTTGGGATGCTGGTTTTATAGTTTCTGCACTCTTGATCGGTCAAAAGCATTCAACACCATCTCCCGCTCTCTTCTGCTTACTAAACTCTCCAACCTTGGACTATCTCCCCCTGCCCTACACTGGTTTCATAGCTATCTCAGCAATAGGCAACAGTCTACTATTTGGCAGCACTCCTCCTCCTCCCCTTTCACTAATAGTAGTACAGGTGTACCCCTGGGCTCTATATTGGGTCCCTTTTTATTCAGTATATTCATCAGCGACTTCCATACTATGACCCACTGTACCATTATCCAATATACGGACGATTCCAGTATTATCTGCTCTTCTAAGTCTGCCTCTGTACTACAGCAACTAACCCAAAACGCCTTTACTTTAATTGAAACCTGGAGGTTACAGAACCATCTCGCCCTCAGTCCCAATAAAACCAAACTCTTAATATTCACCCCCCAAAAAATCCAGCCCAGTCATTAAGTCTGAATTCTCTATTCTTTCCCAAAATAATACTATTATTGAAGTCGTTCCTAGTACTAAATTGCTTGGTGTCACCATCAACAATAACTTAAACTTCGACCTTCATATCTATAATAACATTAAAAAAAACATCAAAAACTAGGAGCCCTATATAGGCACAGCAGCTTTCTCGGCCTTTCTGCTAAAAGGGCTCTTGCCTCATCATTCCTGCTTCCAACTCTATTATGTGGTGTCCCCACCCTCACCAATATTCAAACTAAACTCTACTCGTGCTACAACAGAGTTGCGAAATTTGTTTCAGATGCTAAATTCTCCACCCACCAGTGTTCTGCTCTACTTCAACTAAACTGGCTTGAATTCCCCCATCACCTCACATACCTGCAACTAACTACTGCCCACAAACTTATCTACTGCCCAGCAGCCTGCCCATCCCTCTCCCATATCCTGACCATGTACCACCTCAGTCGTCACCTTGGATCAGAAAACAAAATCCTTCTACACATTGACAAACCTAAACTAGCAGCCGGACAAATGCTGTATTCTTTTACTGTCTCCGAGCTATGGAATAATCTTCCTCTGTCATCCCTAACCCCTTAGCTTTTAAAAAAATCCCTTAAACTTCATCTCTCTTCACGTTGGATATGCACCTGCTCTCCTACTGGCAACCTCAAAATCTGACTCCTGTCACAATAGATAATATCATTACTTCCATAATGTTATTTGACTGCAAGACATTACTACTGTTTGTGCAATTATTTCTTTGCATGTGGAAGTCCTGCTGTAAACACTTCTTTCTATGTATTCAACAATTTCACTCTTGCATGTATTTAGTGAGCATTTGCATGTATTTGGTGATCATCTAATGTATCTATTGAAATGTTATTACTGTTCAAAACTTAATTGAACTGTATTTAATGAACATTTTGGATGTAACTGTTGAAATATCTAGTACTGTTCAAAACTGGCCTATGTATTTTATCATCTTTTATTCTTGTATACAGTTAATGAGGAGCTTTTCTCCCCGGGCCTCCACTGAAAATGGGCTCTTCTAGGCCCAGTGGACTTTCCCGGTTAACAAAGGAAATAAATAAATAAATAAAATAAATAAATTATGTGACTGTCTGGAATGGTGGATGTGGTCTGTCACCATGACAAAAGGAAGGATACCCTTCTTCCTTTCTCCTTGGGGGTGGAGGAGAATTTTGAAAGCAGAACAGTTTAGGGCTTATCATTATCCTGCAAATGAGGGTGGTCCTAGCATTATAGGTCTTTTGGTACTCTCTGTGCCAGTGTGTGTGATCTCTCTACATACTGACCGTGTGTAAATAGTATCGTACATCAACAAGAAAAGGGGAGCCTGTTCCTAACACCTGTGCCTAGAAGCCAGGAATACTTTCTTCTCTCTGGGTTAGAAGCACATTTCTAGTAGAGAGTAGTCTAGGACACATCATTGTCCTGCAAATGACAATATGTGCGTACCACACTACTCACATCAGAAAGAAAGGAGGAACCTCTTCCCTGGCATTTGTACCTGGAAGCCATAAGCATGTTGCAATAGTATCTTCACAGTGCTTTCTGATCGCAACCCGCATTCTGGGATGGGCCAGCTGTCTAGCAGATAGGCTCAGCAGATGTATCTTAATACCTCACAGTTGGTTTGTCACGGTCAGTAGCTTAAGTGATAGCTCACTGCAGTGCCTACCTTGTTGTGATGGTTTTGAATGTCAAAAACACCAAATGCAGCCGCCACTTTACCTACATCCCTCCACATAGAATCTGGGGTCATTCTGATCTAATAGTGGGCCCCCAGAACATTCTTCTATACCTTCCCTCAGACAAAGTTCAAGCAGAAAGCATTTGTGTATTAGGTTTCTGTTAGCCTCAACCCCATTTTGGCCAAGGCAAACTTAGTTCCCCATGCAATGGTCTCCACCAAATAAGTATCTCAAGCTTCTACATCTCGTATCACGTTTGCATGATTGGTTTTGCTGGAACTTTCTATCCCTCAAGTTGATTGTATGGTTTTCCAAGTCTGCTAATGATTGGGGGATCCTGCTTACCCTTCTAGGATGATATAGATTTTAACTACTTCACAGAAAGCTTAGATCCATAAGCTGCACAAGAGTAAATGGAAGAAGTTCTAATTTTGGGCATACAAACAGGGGCCAGACCCTTTCTCTCGTCGAGTTCAATCAGTGCTGCAATTTTTGTCTTCACTTGTTTTTATTCTGGTTCCAGATACTCCACCAGTAAAGCCACAATCTCCTTTTTCTGTCAAGGTTTTAACTCTTAAATGTGTAAAAAGCTCTTGTAAGTCCTTTTTGAAAGGTTCCTTTCTTAAGAGACCTAATGTTAAAGGCTGCATACCTCCCTGGGGCCTTAATTTCATTTAAGGGGCACTGACTCTTTCCTTCTTTTGAACCTGCCTCCTACTCTGACCTGAAATATCTATTCTGGAATATCTTACTACTTTAGCTGTCTCTGCTAGATAAGTATCTGAGTTGCATGCCCTTTCCTTCAGGCCTTCGTATTTAATCTTCCATAAGGATGCAGTTTCTATCAGGATTAAACCTTCCTTAATGCCCGAGGTAAGATTGGAATCCACTTTCAATCAAACCTTTATATTCTTCGTTTTTCCAGAGTATTGCAACAGAAGGGAGTATTTGTTCAGATGTTCACAGACAGCGAAGACTGTTAGACAAGACAGTCAACTGTTCATTTCTTATGCACCTTTGAAGTTATAATGGAAAGTCTCCTAAGTAATGTTCAGATGTGTGCCTGAATGCATAATCTTTATAGACTACTCTAATAACAAACATGGTGAACAAACCCAAAGCTTATTCCACAAGATCCTTTGCAACTTTTCCAGCATTCTTCAGGAATTATTTCATTAATGTTTTGCAGCTGCAGACTGGTCTACAGTGCACACCTTTGTCGGGCAGTATAAACCGAATGTCATTTATAGTTTGAGGTACCATTTTAGAGCTGTTCTTCTCAGGAGCATTTGTCATGACTCCACCCAAGGATTAGATAGATTGGAATTTTGTCCCATCAGTCTGTGTAGACACTGGCTAAGGGAAGATATGAAAGTTATGTACTTATAATGCTGGATCTTCATTATCCTCTGTTTTTCCACTTAGACAGCTCACCCTTCATCCACTCCTCCAAATTTTCATCCATCTTCTAATGTAGAATATACCCAATAGACCTGTCTAAAGCCTAGCCTTTTGCTTCACTACTCATAGTCTATCTCCAGATGTATCCCTGCGATCTAAGGATTGAGAGGAGACAGGTGCATCACTGGAGTAAGGTAGAAGCTCAAGCATTTCAAAAAGTTTCTGATTGCTGGGTTGGTTGTACTTGATAGTGGTATTTATTAGTCAAAATGGATTGACTAGGGTTAATGAAGATCCAGCATTATGGCAAGTACAAAATTACCATTTTTGTCATACTCTACACTTGTCACATTGAACGTTTGACTCTTAACAGCTGAGAACATTTTGGAAGAGTAAATAACTGGAGAATTAAAATGTAATGCATATGCTGTCATATTTTGCATAGATAACTTTCTGCATTGCTGAATTATGAATCTAAAGTTTGCTTTTACATTTTCTTTCATTTGCAGGGAACTCCAGGCACAGGAAGCTCTACAGAACGGACAACTTGGAAATGGAGAGGGTATTCCAGATCTGCAGCCAGGAGTCCTTGCTAGTCAAGCTATGATTGAAAAAATACTAGCAGAAGACCCTAGGTGGCAAGGTACTATTTTTATGCACTGATGTAGAACTTTTAAAACTGACTTAAGGTGTTTTTAACTCTTCAGCAGTGCAGGCAAACATGAGGTGATCTTTGTGGGTACGTCATATCATTGCACTAGTTTCAAGTTCCACAGATATTTGTATCCTCAACCCTGTATGTTTTTGCAAGCAGTGTGGTTATGTTGACACAAAAGTTTTGTTTGTACAGTGGGAGTGTGGTTATGCTGACACAAAGGTTTTGTTTGTACAGTGGGAGTCTCCCCAGGGCGGCATTTCTAGCAACATGTTTTTATATGTTGCCTTACAGCCCAGTTGATGAAAACTATGATGTTTTCCAGCTGATTTTGCAGTAGTGATCCTTACATCCTGCATGTGAACATCTGACCATCCAACCCGATTGCATAGTTTTCAGCCCCTTCACACTGACCCAACCTCCCCCATTCTCTGTCGGCCATTTATACTGTATGAGGAAGCACCCCCCCCTTTTTTTGTCTTGAATGATTATCCTGTCCATCTGTAAAAAATCCATGTAATGTTTGTTTACTGCTTTGAAAAGTTTATTTTGGGTGTATATTTTATTTATATATATAATTTAATTTTCAATTTTATTTCTTTAGTTTGCAAGTTATTTAGTATATTTAGTGATTTAGTTATTTGGGTTGGTTAGTTAATCAAGCTTTTTTTGTTCAGATGCGTTTCTGAAGTCACTGACATCTCCAGGAAATGTCACCAGTAAGAGTGGTTGTGCCCAACAGAAGATACCATAGAAAGGGCTTTCATTTTCATTAGAAGTTTCGCAAAGGCAAAAAAAGTCTTTGAGTATGTTGTTTTGTTTAGTAGAATGGGCAACTAGAAGATTGTCATTTAAGAACTTTTGTAAAGGGAGAAATGCTTCTAGAATTAGATCAAGGGACTAAAAACCTGTTTTTTGGAGGTGAATTGTTTTTTGGAAAGCGTGACTAGTTAGTTTAAAGAAACATGATAAGTTAGAAGCTCAATTCTCTGTATATATATATATATATATATATATATATATATATATATATATATATATATATATATATATTGACACCTTTGTGGCCCCATCATAATGTGATACTGGTAGTATTGCTATTGACTCTATAACCCCTGTGTCATAGCTAAGAGATGAGTTCTCTGGCGCCTTTGAGTTGGAAGCTTGTGGATCTTACTTCTAGGGACTGCTGTTCTTTACTGGAATATCCCATCAGTTTCTGTCTGGGAGCCAAATGGTTCTTGTGCAAAAGTGGCTTTCCCCCTTTTTTAAGAGAAAGTTGACCCCCCCCCCTTTTTCATACAAAAACTAAAAGCAAGTCTGCCTGTCCTCTGTATTGCGGCCAGTGGGCTTCATGCATTCCTTTAGGGTGTCAATCTTATTAATGGTCATCTTAGTTTTACTGTTTTTGACCACCAGCTCTTCACAGAAGTTTGTATGGTAACGTGGTGAAGTATTCATCCACTCTGTGCACTGCCTATATCTGGGGCAGCATCTCCAATGTAAGAGGAGGAAGTAGCTGCCCCTGAATCAGAAAGGAAGAGGACATGGCTTACTTGGCTCAAGTGTATTCCTCCCCCCCTTCAAGCTGTTAACGACGATGAATTCTTCTCCTTAATACATTGCAGGAACACTTTTGGTGATGAGGGAAAGAACTTTCAAATTCCCACAAGTGATACTCTGGTCTGCTAGATGTTGAGGAACCAAAGCAGATGCCATTCAAGGATTCAAGTACCACATGGAGAGTACTGTTTTTAGACTGATTCTTAAGCTACTGGCCCTTAAAAAAACAGGAGAAGTGCATGTGTAAGATCAGGTGCAGCCTAATTCCAGATACCACCCCCTTCCCCCATGGCAACGACAGCATTTGATGTCCTTCAAGGATGCATCTGCAGTCATCACATATGGGTTGTCCTGCCTCAGGCAGCCCTTCGGTTGGCCGGATTCCAAAGTCTGGGTCTGGCCTCGGCTGATGTCGCACTTTCCCCTGACGTCAGAGCATCTGGGGTATAAAAGCATCAGCCGACGCCATTTTCCTCCGTCTTTCTTGCCGCGTGGTGCCCGAAGCAGAAGCAGTTCGCAAGTGCCGGTCGGCCAGCTCCTGTGATTCAGCTACTGAAGACTTCGAAAAAGCTAAGTACCCCGTTGGGGACTCTTTCTTGCCTCAGCCGATGTCAGATAAAGTTAATAATTGTTTAACTTGTGGGAAACAAATACCTTATAAGGATTTCCACTCTTACTGCCTCCCCTGCCTAGGCCCAGACCACGACGTCTCGGTCTGTTCAGCCTGTGCTTCCTTCAACCGACGAACTCTTAGACGTCGGTCGGAGTTTGCAGAGGAATGCTTTGGGGCTAGTTTTGCTTACAAGATGCCGTCGGAGACTCCAACTTCGCATTTAGTTAAGAAACGGAAGGACAAGGACCGACATGTGGGCCGCGGTTTCGGCTGAAACCATGGTCAGGCCTACCGCGAGTGTCTCGGTCTCGGCTGAAACAGAGTCCTTGGTACTTCCGATTACCGAAACCGCACAACCGACTACCTCTGCCCCGGAGGCCCTGGCCGAGTCGGTTATTGAATTACCTACTGAAACTGGTGTCCAGGAACCTTCCGACACCATTCCTTTAGACAAATCTACTCCTGCACGTGGTGCAGCCAGACCTCCTGCATCCATGTCCATTAAGGCTTTCTGTAGGGCTAAAGCTGCTAAACTTTCTAAAGCTTTGCCTCCCAAGGTTACCTCTCAGAGACCCTCTACTGGCTCACAGATTCTTAGCTTAGCAGAGGATCTTATCTCCTTAATTAGAGGTTCTCAACCTCATCCGGACAGGGGCTCTCAACCACCTCCTGACAAAAGGCCCAGGGTTGAGCCCTCTGACCCCCACTCCTCAGATGAGTCCTCTGATGGCTCTACTCTGTCAGACCACCAGGAGGAGGCTTATTCGGCCTACGAGGATTCTGATGCTGAAGAATCTATTCCCTCGGCCTCCCCTCCTGAAGAGTTTTCCTTTGGAGAGACATTACACTCTATGAGAGAGCATTTTCAATGGCAGGGTCAGGAATTCTCTGATTCTAGAAAGAGATTAAGGACCTTTTTACATTTACCTCAACATAGGCCTTTAGCTATACCTCCTGTTTTGAATGTCATTGATGATGTGTACTCTGATGCTAGTACAGCCCCTGACTCTCTCCCTCCGGCTCCTGCCAAACCTGATTGGTACTACAGGGTCGCGGACTCACATCTACACCTGTACAAGGCCCACTCTGCTGATCCAGAAACTATTTCCTAGGGCCCAAAAGGGGTTGCAGCTGCCACTGCTAGAAATCCTCTACCCTCTGAAAGGGAGTCCAGAGCTTTAGAAAGATGGGGTAAGAAAGTGTATACTTCTGCAACTCTTTCCATGAGGGCATTAAATTGTCAATTTCATATGATACAGTACCAAGAGTATTTGTTAGATGAATTGCATAAGAAACTGTCTTCTTCTGAACCCCTTGATTGCAAATCCCTTCAGGATCTGATACATAACTCCCAGCAGGTTAGTAACCATTTCGTGCAGTGTGGGTTGATGCATTGGAAGCTTCATGTAGGTCAGCTATGACAGGTGCAGTCATACGTAGGCATGCCTGGCTGAAGGAACAATCTCTGCCAGACCATGTTAAAGCTAAGCTTTTGGATGCTCCTATGGGAAAGCAAAAATTATTTGGTTCCACGGCTCAAGAGGTCTTAAAGAAATTTGAAGAAAAGGCAAAATCTGTGCAAACAGTCAAAGACTTTCTGCAAGTCCAACCACCGAGATTCAGCAGAAATTGGCCTACTAAGAATTGGTCCTTTCCGGACTCAGACAGATCTCAGAGAGGCAGGAATAGGCGTGCCAGAGGGTAGAGGGCAAGCTAGACGCTCCTACAGAGGCAGTCAGTGGCAGCCTCCCAACCAGAGAGGTAGTGCAGGAACTACAACTGCTACACCAGGACAGACTCAGTGACTTTGTTTTGACTCCGCCGACCAGGGCTCAATTAGAAGCACCTTTGGGCGGAAAGCTTTCTTTATTTTCAAAAAATTGGCACAGCATTACAAGGGACACATGGACACTGCAAATAATAGACAAAGGATACAGGTTCCATTTCCACACATTGCCAAAAAGAAAAGGCATGCCAGACCTGCCACCAAATCAGAGGGCAGAGGCTTTGAAACAAATTTCCAACTTAATACAAATGAAAGCTATAGAAAAGGTACCTCTTTCAGAACAAGGCCAAGGATTTTACTCCAGATTATTCCTTGTTCCAAGAAAAGAAAATCAATGGAGGCCTACTCTCGACTTGTCCGCACTGAATACTTACCTCATTGTGCCAAAATTCAAAATGCTGACTCTACAGCAACTCCTTCCCATGCTGGGCAAGGGGTCTTGGCTGGTGACTCTAGACCTCAAGGATGCATACCTGCATGTCCCTATCCGACAAAGTTGCAGAAGACACCTCAGATTTCTTGCAGGGTCAGAGCATTATCAAGTCTCAGCATTGCCCTTTGGCTTATCTACTGCGCCCAGAGTATTCACGAAATGCCTGGCATCAGTAATTGCACACTGCAGACTTCAGGGGAGTCAAATTTACTCATATCTGGACGACTGCCTTATACAAGCGGACAGCAAGCAAACTTTGTTAAAGGACTTGGATTATGCCATCCACCTACTGCAGGCCTTGGGATATACAGTCAACATCCACAAATCAAGACTTGTTCCATCCCAAAGAATAACTTTTCTGGGTGCGGATCTAGGCACAACCACTCGAATGGCCTTTCTCACAGAAGAAAAACAAAAACAACTACTGGATTACTTCAAGAATCTGACAAGACAAACTCAGCTGACTGCAAGGAAAATCCTGCAGATCCTGGGTTACATGGCATCTTGCATTCTTCTGATTCCACAAGCAAGGCTGCATATGAGAAAATTACAATGGTACCTAAGGAGTTTATGGACTCAGCACAGTCACAGTTTAGAAACTTTGATCCCACTCATTCCATGCCTTCAAAAGGAATTTCTGTGGTGGGCTCATGCCTGCCAGTCGAACAGTGGGTTGCCCTTCAGCAAGCCAAGAGCCAACCAAACCATCACTACGGACGCTTCAGACCAAGGTTGGGGAGCACACATGGAGGGCAGATGTATCCAAGGGCTATGGTCACAGAGAGCTGCGCATGCACATATACCAAAAGGAAATGCTGGCAGTGATACACGCAATCGAGGCCTTCAAACTTTTTCTTCATCAAGGCCACCTACTCATAAAGACAGACAACACCACAGTTATGTGGTACATAAACAAGCAAGGAGGCACCCATTCCTACCCTCTTTGCAGACTGGCAATGAATCTATGGGAACTTTCCTTGAAACTCAACATACAGCTGCAGTCCCAGTTCATGCCAGGGAAAGACAATATACTGGCAGACAGCTTAAGCAGAAATACCATGGATGCACACGAATGGATGCTGCACCCAGACATCTTCTTACTCATAACACAATCATGGGGAAGGTCGGAAATAGATCTGTTCGCCTCCCCCCACAATCATCAACTGAAGAAATTCTGCTCAAGGACATACCACCCACAAGCATGGAAAGTGGACGCTCTCTCTTTCAGCTGGAAAGCTCTAGCAGTGTATGCTTTTTCACCTCTCCCATTAATTACCAAGGTCTTACTGAAGATCAGAACAGAGCAGCCCAGAGTGATTCTGATAGCTCCAAACTGGCCAAGACAGCACTGGTACCCACTGTTAAAGAGCATGTTGCAGACGAAACCGTGGCCTCTCCCCCTATGGCCACTTCTACTGACACAGCACAATTTCAAGACTCTGCATTCCAACCTGAAAACCTTGCAGCTAACTGCCTGGAAAATACCATGACTCCTCCTCAGGATAAGCTATCCCAGAGAGTGAAGGATATTATTATGGAAGCTCGCCGGCCTTCCACAAGGAAGGCATATTCAGCAAAATGGAAAAGATTTCACACTTGGAACACAACAAAGGGCCTAGATGCGACAGTGATGAACATGGCACATATACTGGAATATTTGGCAGAATTGTTCCACAACGGCCTGTCTTACTCTTCCATTAAGATACATGCCTCAGCAATTTCAGCAGAATACAATGTTGACCCACCTGTCTTCTCTCATCCTCTCCTGAGACAGTTTCTAAGATGAATCAAAAACATCAATCCTCCAAGGAAACCACCTCTACCTACTTGGGACCTTAACTTTGTGTTGGAAAAACTAACACTTCCTCCCTTTGAACCAGCAGCATCTGCAGATCTACAGTTTCTGTCTTGGAAAACTGCCTTCCTTCTGGCCATAACCTCAGCAAGAAGAGTATCTGAGTTACAAGCTCTAATGGCAATACAGCCATTTCTTATCTTTCATCAGGACAGAGTTTCATTGAGAACCAATCCTACATTTATGCCAAAGGTGGTATCCAGGGTATCTTTGAACCAAGCTATTCACTTGCCTACATTCTTCCCACAACCACAAAATAAAGGGGAGAAACTTCTGCACACCCTGGACATACACAGACAGTTGCGCTACTACTTGGACAGAACTAAAAGTTACAGAAAGACTGACCAGCTATTTGTAGCATATGCTGCTGGGGCACAAGGAAAAGCAATTTCCAAACAGACAATTTGGGGCACAAGGAAAAGCAATTTCCAAACAGACAATTTCAAAATGGATAGGAAATTGCATTCGTTTTTGTTACTCCTTTCATGGAAAAACTGTGCCAGCTAACATTAGACCTCATTCCACGAGAGCCACAGCCACCTCCACAGCCTTCCTAAGAGGGGTGGCTACCAAGGACATTTTAGAAGCTGCTACATGGAGCTCTGTGCATACATTTGCCAAGCATTACAATTTACCTTTATACTCCAGATCCAGAGCAGGCTTTGTTACGGCAGTCCTGCAGGGTATTTTAGCTACACCATCCTTTACTTAGTACCTCCACCCCCAGATTGGCTATGGTATTCTACCCATATGTGATGACTGCAGATGCATCCTTGAAGGACATAGTACAGTTTTGTACCTACCATAAATGTAGATGTCCAATAGGTATGCATCTGCAGTCAGGTTTACCCTCCCTCCTTCCCCTCTGTGGTATACTTCTTTGGTACTTACCCCTCTTATAGCTAGCTGGGGGGAATCTATTATGGTGTATTTGTTTTTATAGTACTATGCATGTTTGGATTTGTTTTTAAAATGCATCTCTCCAAATTTTTAGCCTTCATTAGAGGGCACCTGGCATCTGGGGCAAGAAAAACTGAGGAAAATGGCGTCGGCTGATGCTTTTATACCCCAGACGCTCTGACGTCGGGGAAAGTGCGACATCAGCCGAGGCCAGACCCAGACTTTGGAATCTGGCCGACCGAAGGGCTGCCTGAGGCAGGACAACCCATATGTGATGACTGCAGATGCATACCTATCGGACATCTACATTTATGGTAGGTACAAAACTGTACTTTTTGTGTAGTAAATGAGTTGAGCAGAGAGGTATCACATCAGTATTCTGGAGAGTTATGAACTCTGGTGCACCAAGCAACTTAAGAATTGCAGCTTGAAAAGTAAGGTTGTAATATTCCACTGAGACTCTCTTCTTCAGAGTTCTTTGGGAATTAAGAAGGCCAGAAATCCAAACACTAGAAAATCCTACCTAGCAGAGTGATCCAGATGTTTCCTTATTATAAAGAGAGCTTGTTATACAGTTGAAGGCAGTATCTGTCCAGCAGACCTTCCTTTACCTTGGAACCTTGCATGACAAAGCCGTCTGCTGGATTTGGGTGCACTTTTTTGCTGTCTTAGTATACTATTTCTGTTAAGCCCCTTTAACAGCTTTTCGTGCTGTCAAGTAGTCTTTTTAGGGAAACTACTTCTGAAGTCTTCAAAGAAGCTAGTTTTTCCCCATGAGAGTTAGTCTCAACAAAAAAAAAAAAAAAAAAAAAAAAATTGCACCATTTGAACCAGCATGCTTAGTGCCTCTGAATTTCTCATCCTTGAAGACTCTTAGTTGGCATTATAGCACCAGGAGTTTCTGAACTGGAGGTTTTAGCATGCAAAACATTTTTCTCCAAGATTTACTCAAGGGATGGGCATGCGTGATGGTATACCTGTTGGGCATAGAAGCCTTCTGCAGGTCCTCTCATTATTTATTTACTTGTATTTTTAACTGAAATAGAACTCTAATCCCTTTGGACCTTTTTCCAGACTTGGCCAGAGAGTGCGAACTTGGTGTAAAGGGGCCAAAAGTAAGTCAGTATTTACAGGTAGAGTAGAAACTTGAAGTCCTGCTATTCACATGTTGCAGTATTCATGACAGTAGGGAGGTTGCTGCTTGCAGTGCCAACAACTAGCCAGGATATCAAAGTTTTGCTTCAGGAGGGTACGTGTGACGTCCCGCGCCAGGGCCATAAACCAATGTAGAATATAAAAGTGACGTCTGCACGCACCCTCTTCACAATTTTTCTGCCACAGTGAACGTTGGACTCCAGTTTGCCAGTTCTGAAAGCATATCGCTGTTTCAGACAAGCGCTACAGATAAGTACCCTGTGGGGTTTTCATTGTCTCTTTTTGGTTTTTGCTAATAGGTGCATGTCCATTAGAAAGGGGACGTGTGCTTGTGGGAGACAAATTCTTCACAAGGACTCGTACGATAATTGCTTATTCTGTTTAGGTAAGGCCCACGACCTTAAGTCCTGCCCTATTTGCAAATCATTCGTTCCAAAAACCCTTTGTAGATGTCTGGCCGTGCTTAAAGTTTACTCTGAAAATCAGATGCTCCAATGTCTCGTATGGAGGGAGGAGCAGGCCCATCCGAAGAGCCTCAGCAGCAAAAGGCCAAGACGACCAGGCCTGATTCCCGTGCTGCGCCTTGGGTGTCAGGGGAGATTCTTGAGACTGATGAAGGCCCGGGATCTCTTTAGACCCCCCGTTTCCTTACTAGGCCCAGGCACCACAATGGAAGCTGAACTGGTGGAAACCTTGAGTACGTCTGCTGAGGCAAATCAGCCATCAGATCCTGATGGCGGAGGGGAACCACGACTTATTCAGTCGGAGGGCCCTGTTCTTCCTCCATCCACCCAGATGTAGTCTCCCTCTCTTTCTCTGCCACCTACTCCAAAGAAGAGAAAACAAAAAAGTAAGAAGCACAGAAACGCAACCTGCCTGTTTAAGGCATTCCAGGCCCTACAGACAAAACAGCAACCAACTGTTTCTCCTACAGGGCTCATTTTACTTGTATCAGAGGAAGAACTCTCTTCAGATGAAGATTGTGACCTATGAATCTGAAATTGATTCACCCAAGGACTTTATTACTCCAGAGGAAGAGGATCCCATCACCCCAGAGTCCCCTGGGGAATAATTCACCTTTGGTGATACCGTCTCCCTCATGAGGGAACATTTTAAATGGCAGGCCTCAGAGGCCTCAGATAGTAAGAAAGATATTTTGACCTGCTTCAAATGGAACATCCATCCACTTCAGCTGTGCCCCCTTTGCTTTCTGCCTTCCAGGATGCCTTCTTAGCCGCCTCTGAGAGACCAGATTCACAACCACCAGCATCTAAATGTCCTGACCATTTTTATAAGGTCTCAAAGGACATTCAGTTCCTTTCTAGAAACCCACCAGCAGACCCTGGTGGTGTTGCAGTCTCTACAGATAAGACATCCAGGCGGGTCTGTATTATAAGAACGAAGTTTTAAATATTCGAACACCATATGGGCGACACCAAATGGTCAAATATTTAAAAGCTCGCAAGTGTGAGCAGAGATCGCTGTAGGGAATTCTTCCCTTTACTTCAATGTAGTGTGATCTCGGAGTTGGTATATTTAAGTAGCAGGGGGTGGGGTTGCAGGGGGGGGCTTGCCCCCCTGCTCAGAGCGATCAGGTAGGTTTTTCTTTTATTTTTGCATTTTTTATTTTGGTTTCGATGTTTTACAACTTCGCTGATATGGTGTTGCCGATATGGTGTTCGAAGTTGTAAAACTTCGTTCTTGTAATATAGACCCATCTGGACAATTACCTTCTACTGCCCTCTATCCTACTGATAAAGACAGAAAATTTATGGATAGATTAGGGAGAAAGGTGTATACCTCCTCTACTCTGGCTATAAGAGCCTTGAACTACCAAACCCACATGGCTAGGTATGTCCTGGATACAATTGCCAAGGCTTCCACCCTACTCTCTAAGGCCCCTGAATCCAGTATAAAAACTCAGCTTAACCTACTCTTCAATAGCATCACAAATATCTAGGCACTCCAAGTGCAGTTACGATGCTGTGCAAGCATTACCCAATCTGCTGCATCTGGCTCAGTACTAAGGCGATACGCCTGGCTGAGACTTCAGCCACTACCCTTAGACATACAAACAAACCTTCCTGATGCCCCCCTGGACAATTAAAAGTCCTATTTGGCCAGGCCTCAGCTGAACTTCTTAAATTCCTTCAAGAGAAGGGAAAAGAATTCTTCTTCTTCTTTCGGCTTTTACCCGGTCAGGGGTCGCCACAGCGGATCACCTTGTCCGCACATTAATTGGCAGTGGAGTTTTACGGTGTCGAGTTGCCAGCCCGGCACCCAACCTTCCACAGAAGGCACACTCACACGCACACCTAGGGCCAATTTAGAGTATCCAATCCACCTGCAGCATGTCTTTGGGATGTGGGAGGAAACCGGAGCACCCGGAGGAAACGCACGCGACCACAGGGAGGACATGCAGACTCCGCACAGAAGGCACCCCAGCCGAGGATCGAACTGGAGAACCTCTTGCTGTGAAGCGGCAATGCTAACCACTGCACCACCGTGGCCGCCCAAGAGAAGGGAAAAGAATTGCAAAACGTAAAACACTTGCTGGTATCTTCCATACCCAGATACCACAGAAACTATCCTCAGATAACTTCCTCTGTCAGGAGGCAATCCTCCCATACAGCTCATCAGACAAAGGGACACAGGCAACAGAGGAAAACCTCTCCCCCCAGGTTTCCCTCCACCCCATCCACTACCCCCTTTCTGAGCCAGTCTGATCAAACCAGACCACCTACTCTGTGACTTACCATTACTAAATCAAAACACCCCATTGTCCCTTTGCCTCACTTTCTCCCTATCATCCTGGCAGAAGATTACAACAAAAAGACGGGTACTATCTGTCATTCAAAGGGATTACTTTATGACTTGATGGATGTTACCTCCCTTCCAGGGAAATCCTCAACCTCCAGCAAACCAAGTCCTCCTCTTCCCCACTATCATTCAACAACTACTGGCCCAGGGCACCATAGAACAAACAGCACCCACCCAAAGAAACAAAGGATTTTATTCAAAAATGTTTTTGGTACCAAGGAAAGATGGTCCATGGAGACCAATTCTGGATCTATCTTTCCTAAACCTATTTCTCAAGGTATCCAGCTTCAAAATGAACACCTTACCTTTGCTCCTACCACTTATTCCCACTCAGGCCCTCATGGTGGCCCTGGATTTTTAGGATGCCTACCTCCACATACCCATTCACCCAGATTACAGGAAATTTCTCTGCTTTGCAGCAAGTTCCTGGCATTTTCAATTCGCCGTCTTGCCATTTGGGCTCTCCACAGCTCCTTGAGTGTTCCCAAAGAGTCTAGCACCTTTTATTGCTCAATGTAGAGCACAGGGTATACAAATATACCCATACCTAGATGACCTGATTGTACTTTATCAAGACTGCCAAGTCCTCCAAGAGCACCTAAGACAGCTGATCTGCACCTTGACCCACCTGGGGTTCACTATAAACAAGGAACAATCTCATCTGCATCTTGGGATTCAGAATCAGAACAGACCTAATGAAAGCCTTTATTCCAGAACAAAGAATCCTGGATCTTGGCATATACCTCAACAAACTCACCAGTCTCACTTCATTGCCAGCAAGAGAATACCTAAGGATGCTAGGACACGTCATATCCAGTACCCATGCTTCCCCTAGCTAGACTCCACATGGGAAAGATCCAGTGGACTTTGATGAACCTATGGAGCCAACACTCCTCTTCCACTAGTCCAGTGTCTGAAGAGAGAACTCCAGTGGTGGATCTCTGCTATCCACCACAACCAGGGTATCCCATTACAGGTACCTGCCCACCTGCGTGAACTCACCACAGAGGCACCAGACATGGGTTGGGGGTGCAGTACTTTGTCACAGCCAAAAACAGATCACTGTGCAGGGAAAATGGTCCACACTAAGACTAAAGGATCACATCAATATCAAAGAAATGAGAGCACTCAATTTAGCCCTACAAACTTTCAAAACTACCCTACTCCCAGGAAACTCTCAAAGTGATCACAGACCATACGACTGTCATGTGGTACTTAAACGGGGGGGGGGGTGGGGCAACATCCTATCCCCTTTGCAGCTCAGCCATCCAAATCTGGACTCTAGCAATGACTCTCAACATCCATCTAGTAGCAGTGTACATTCCCTCTACAGAAAATGTCATGGCAGACTCTCTAAGCAGAACTTCAGCTTCCTTTACAAGAATGGATGCTTCACAGCACGGGGAGGTATTACTAGATCTTATTCACAAGTGGGGTATTCCGCAACTAGATCAGTTTGCCTCTTCCCAGAACAAACAGATGCCCACATTTTGCACAAGGGTCCCACATCCACAAGTCTGGAAAGTGGAGTCCTTCTCCTTTCCTTGGGGGGGGGGGTTCTCTATACCCTTCCACCATTCACACAGACTCAGAAAGTCGTCCTCAAAATCCAGAAGAGTAAACCAAAAATCATGTTGGTGACACCCTACTGGCCAAAGACAGCATTGGTTTCCCCTTCTCTACCTACTAGCCAAGGGCAATCCTCACAGGTTACCCCACCGAATAGACTTGCTCACACAGAATACGGGATACCTGCTACACCCTCAAGTGAACAACTTAAAACTGACCTTATGGGTGATAAGGTTCTAATCCCCTTCAGACACTTATACTTAGAGGACGTACCCAATGTCCTGCAGGAGGCCAAAAACCTAGCACCAGGAGAAATTACATCTCTAAATGGAAAAGATTCTCCAGGTGGTGTCAGAGGAAAAGCCACGACCCTATGACTATTCATGTTACTTTGGTCCTTTCCTGTTTGTTTGAGCTCCTTCATGCAGGGCTAACTTACTCATCAGTTAAAGTCCATTTATCTGCCATCTCTTCCTGTCTGCCCATGTTACCACTGCTGGCTTCTAAATTGGAGGTCAGGCTGTTCCTCAAAGGAGTTCTTCATATTAGACCCCCCAGGAAGCCTGTCCCTCCACCTTGGGACCCAAATTTTGTCCTAGAAAAACTCACACTGCACCCTTTTGAACCAGCACATTCAGTAACCTTAAAACTTTGCATCCTTAAAACTGTCCTAGTGGCCTTGACTTCCGCCAGGAGGGTTTCTGAGATACAAGCCCTTATGGCCATCCCTCCTTACCTCATTTTCCACAAGGACAGAGTTGCCCTCAGGACTAATCCCTCTTTCATGCCTAAGGTAGTTAATAAACTTTCATTAAACTAAACCATTAACCTGCCTGTTTTCTGCCCTAATCCCCAAAATGCCTCTGAGAGGACCCTGCATTCTCTAGATGTACACAGACAACTGAGGTATTATTTAGACAAAACAAAAGTTATTAGAAAATCGGATCAGCTTTTCATCTTCTTCCATCCTAGGGCTCTAGGGAAGGCAGTCACCAAACAAACCATTTCCTCATGGATCACAAAACCCATTAGAATGTTATTCCACCCATGGTAAAACCTTACAGGGCCATGTCAAATCACACTCTGCCAGGGCAGCTGCTTCCTCAGCTGCTTTTTTCAAGGGGGTTGACTGTGCCTCAGTCCTAGAGGCTTCCACTTGGGCCTCAGTGCACACCTTCACCAAACATTGCAAACTGGACCTAGTCTGGGTTCGCAAGGTCTATTCTTCAGGGTCTCATTGACCAAGGACCCCCAATTCTCCTCCCAGGATCATTTCTTAAAGCTTTGGCACTCTCCCTGCTGTTATGAATGCTGCAACATGTGAAAAGAAGAATATAGAATAGTTGCGAAAGAACTTACCATAACTTTAGATGTCCTTCTCTTCCATGTTGCAGTATTCAGTCCCTCCCTTCCTGCCCCCTCTAGCTCACCTGCCAATTATACCTTACTTGCCTGTGGGCATATTGTCATCCTGCCCTCTTTTCTTTGTAACGTCACTGATCACAGCCTAACAAGTACTTTTATTTTACATGTGAATCTCTAGGGTATACGAACTTGGACCCTCCTTAAACCTCCAGGAATACTAGTGTATGCGGCAGTCCATTCTGAAGAGGCTATGAGCAGACGTCACTTTTATATCCTATGTCGGTTTATGGCCCTGGTGCAGGACGTCACACACCCTTCTGAAGCAAAACTTTGGTATATTGGCCGGATGTCGGTGCTGCAGTCAGCAACTTCCCTACTGTTATGAATACTGCAACATGGAAGAGAAGGACATCTAAGGTTATGGTAAGTTCTTGCACAGCTATTCTTTCTACTTTGTATGAGCTGGGTTGACAAACAGTTTTGAGATGTGCTGATTCTGCAGTACTGACTCAGTAAATGAGCACAGTGTTTTGGTCAGATGTACATATGTTACATCTGCTTTGTCCATAGCTAATAGGGTTGTGAATAGGAACATTTGAAGCTATTGACCTCTTTTTGACTCTCCACAGTGAGTATGTCAGCTAGTTACAGTTGACAAACTAGTGGTAGAAAGGAGAACTATGATAAAAATATTGGTGCAGAGAATGTAGAGAAATTTGGGGGGGGGTGTTTTTTCTGGGGTGGGGTGTGAATTTTGAGGTGGATGGATCACAAAGTCAAGAAAAAAGGGGGGGGGCTGGGTGAGAGACAAGGTATTTGAGACTGTTTGGAACCAATTGTTTCTGTCTTGAAGTCTACACATAATATAGTTTAAGGTGTCCATACTAATATGAACTTGGGGAAAATCTAGTGTGGAGAATGGGTATGAAAACATATGCATGTTGCAGCTTACCTGTATTTGATTTTTAAGCCTTTTGTGAAGGTTATTTGAGTTGCAGTCTTTAAATGAGACAGCAAAGGATTTTCATGGTGTCGGGGAAATGGTAGTCTGTGGTCATTGGTTGCAAGTATGTTATGGATGTGAAGTGAGACCATGCTGGCTTTCCAAGATTGAAGGTAGTTATCTTATGAGTAGGAGATAGCAAAGTAGTTAGTCAACTGTCTCATTTTAACACATTTGTTCGAGCGAGGCTATCACTAGATCTTCACATTATTTTGTTGGAGGCCATTTAACTTCTTTTAATATATAGCATTATTGTCTATGGCTTGGAGAAAGCGGGTTAGTATTTTTTTTCTTGTAGGATCCCCCACCCCCATTCTGATAAATTAGATGTTGATTGAGATCTGTAACTGGTGTGCTGAAGTCTACATGATCTGATATTTCTTTCATTCCTCCTCACTGTTGGGTCTCTTTCTCAATATCTGATCTAACTCTCCTGCTTTTCAAGACTTAGGATCTAAGTCTCGAGCTCCTACCTCTAACCATAATGTACCATACCTTCCTCAATTCCCAAGATCTTGTTTGCCGCACATTGCGTCCAGATGTCTTTCCATTCTCAAGCTAATAGTATTGGTGATCTGAAAAAGTTGACTTCATTTGTTCTTCAACCTGTACGTTGCAGATTCGTGTTGAATCTGACATGGCCGCATAACCAGCATCTGATCCGTGCTCCAAGCTCCTCCCCTTACCCATAATACCCCCTGTCCCCCCCCCCCTCAGATCTCATTTGCCGCTGAAATAGCTAGCATCGTGGTCTGAGCTCTGAGTGTCTTTTGAGTAAGTGAGTTGTTTTTTTGGTCCTTTTCTGTCTTTAGAAATTTCTGTTCTTTATCTACCCTTTCTTCCCTACCTGCGTTTGGTTGTCGGTTTAAAAAAAAAAAAAATAGTAGTTCTTTCCCTTTTCGTCCTTTCCAAGTTTTCTGTGTGTGTGTGTTTGTGTGTGTTCTGCAAGCCGGTTTGGGAGCATGTCCGATACCCCAAAACCAGGGTTTAGGAAGTGCGCAGTGTGTGGCCATAGGCTCTCCCCAGTTGATGGCCACACTCTGTGCGTGGTATGCCTGGGTGCTGCTCATCTGCTTACCCCTGTCCTATCTGTGCGGGGTTTAACCCGTCGGCCTTTAAGGACAGGAAGGATAAGCTTATTTTAAAGGGGTTACTTCCCTCCTCGGGGACAGCGGCCCCCGCAAACCTCGGCGTCTACCTCTGAATCAGCTTCTTCTCCTTCCCAGGCTTCTGGAACTCAAACTCCTGCCAAGAGGTCCAGGGAAGGAGAGAAGCAGCATAAAAAAGATAGGCCAAAGAAGCGGTCACCTGACCTCTTGGCTCCAGTGGGGCCTCTGCCGAAATCCAAGTCAGCAACCAGGCCAGGTTTTCCTTGGCTCCACTCTCCCAGGTTTTCCCCTGAGCCAGAGGAGTCCTGGATCCGGTTTGCTGTTCGGGCCTCCCCTCATCGGCACTCCAGGCCGGTGTCGGTGGCCTCCTCCTTCCATTCGACCTGGAGCCTAAGTGAAGCGGAGATGGATAGCATGATGTGGAAGTTTCATCAGCACCCAAATCCATATGAGAGTCTTGTCTGCCCCCTCTTCCTCCAGAGCGGGGAGCTCGCAGTCCTTTACTCCAATCACTCCTTCTCTGATCAGACCTTTGGTTTTTGAGCCTTTGGATTCGAGGACCCTCTGGGTCGGGTGGATGGCACCAATGGTTCCTTGTACCTTGATGCCGGTCATTGCCTTGAGCGTGTCAGATCCGTTGCCCCGGCATCAGATTCGAGGGGTTGCTGTTGGCTCAGTGTGTGTCGGAGCGCAGTCTTCCCCTCTGCGTCTCGGTTCCTGGAGTCTCTGCTCTGACTTCCCCGTTGGGTCAGAGGGAGACGGCTCCTACTGGCACTTCACAGGATGTCCGTTCTCCTTTGGCCTTTGATGTGGTGAAGAAGGTTCTCTCGATTTCGAGGCCCTTGACCATCTTGTCCTTGTACCCTCTCGACTCCCTCTGTTTTGGGTATGGCCCTGACCATCATGCCATCTCAGGGACAGCCTGTACCCGGTTTGCCTCAGGAAGTTCCCCTGAGGGAGCAGCAGGAGGTTTGCGAGTCCTCCCCAGAGAGTTCCACTGAGGAGGTTCCTTGCAAACGGACATGTAAAAGGAGGCACTTGGAAACCCCGCCAGAGTCCCTCACCGAAGACACTGATTTGGAGGAAGGGAAAGGTCCCCCCTGAGGGTGTCTTCTTTGGAGACATCATAGAACTCCTACACCAGAGTGGGGGGGGGGGTCTGTCCAAAAACCGATCTTCGATGAGTCAGTGTTCCTTCAGGCATTCGGCACAGGCCCATCTACTTCCTGGGTGTCCCCTCCCGTGGATCCTTTAGTGGACTTGATAACATCTTGGACGTGGAAGGAACTGGACACAGTGGAGGCTGTCTCTAAGCACCCTGACAAAGTCCTTAGCCCCCCCCCTTAAGATAAGGCTTGTTGGAATAAAGGGTCCCCAGTGGATGCTATGGTTGTGGCAGCCGCCACCAAGAAGGAGCTCGCGTAGCAGAGCACTATGGTGCATCCTCCTGACCAAGAGTCAAGGGCAGTGGACAGATGTCCTTCAAGAATGCAACTGCAGTCATAACATATGGGTTGTCCTGCCTCAGGCAGCCCTCGGTCGGCCGGATTCCAAAGTCTAGGTCCGACGTTGGCTGATGTCGCATTTCTCTCCGACGTCAGAGCGGCTGGAGTACATAAGCATCAGCCGATGCCATTTTCTTCAGTCTTTCTTGCCACGCGGTGCCCGAAGCAGAAGCAGTTCGCAAGTGCCGGTCGGTCAGCTCCTGTATTCTTCGATTCCGAAGTCATCAAAAAAGCTAAGTACCCCGTTGGGGACCTTTTCTTGCCTCAGCCGATGTCAGAAATTACTGAAAAAGTTAACAATTGTCTTTCTTGTGGCAAACAAATACCTCATAAGGATTTCCACTCTTACTGTCTTCCTTGCCTTGGCCCAGACCACGACGTCTCAGCCTGTGTAGCCTGTGCTCGCTTCAACAAGCGCACTCTCAGGCGCCGGGCGGAGTTTGCTGAGGATTTTTTCGGCGAAAAATTTGCTTACACAATGCCGTCGGAACTTCCGACATCGCAAACTCCCAAGAAACGAAAAGACCGGGACCGACATCCTCGGCCCGCGTCTACCACAGACTCCACGCCAAAACCTATTGCGAGTGCTCCGGTTCCCTCTGAGACTGTCTCTCCACCGCTCCAAACCGAAGACACCGCATTACCGACGACTCCGATTCCGGATATCACTCCGACGCCAGTTATTGATTTTCCTCCGGATACCGAAACCGAGGAAATGCCCGAGACCATTGCTGTAGACAAGGTCACTCCTGCACGTGGAGCTGCCAGGCTTCCTATGGCCATGTCTATTGAGGCCTACACTAGGGCTAAGGCAGCCAGCAAAACAAAACATCTTACTACTAAAACCTTACCTCAGCCTACTCCAGAGACACAAATTATGTCTATGGCTGCTGATTTAATTTCTGTGATTAGAGGTTCACAGGCCCATCCTGCGAGAGGATCCCAGCCTCCTTCTGATAAAAGGCCCCGGGTTGAACCCTCTGACCATATTCCGTCAGATGAAGGTTCTGAGGGCTCTGTCCACTCTGATAGCCAGGAAGAGCTCTTCCAGACCTATGAGGACTTGGATGCAGAGGATTCCATCCCCTCGGCCTCCCCTCCTGAGGATATTTCTTTTGGGGAAGATGTCCTTCAAGGATGCATCTGCAGTCCTAACATATGGGTTGTCTTGCCTCAGGCAGCCCTTCGGTCGGCCCGATTCAAAAGTCTGGGTCTGGCCTCGGCTGATGTCGCACTTCACCCGATGTCATAGCTGCTGTTTATTGGGTATAAAGGCATCAGCCGACACCATTTTCCTCCGTCTTTCTTGCCGCGCGGTGCCCGAAGCAGAAGCTGTTCGCAAGTGCCGGTCGGTCAGATCCAGAGATTTCTACTACCGAAGACTTAAAGCTAAGTACCCCGTTGGGGACTCTTTCTTGCCTCAGCCGATGTCAGACAAAGTAAATAATTGTTTAACTTGTGGGAAACAAATACCTCATAAGGATTTCCACTCTTACTGCCTTCCTTGCTTAGGCCCAGACCACGACGTATCAGCTTGTCTAGCTTGTGCTTCCTTCAACCGACGGACACTTACACGTCGGTCGGAGTTTGCAGAGGAGTTTTTTGGTCCCGCTTTTGCATACAAAATGCCGTCGGAGACTCCGACTACGCAATTAGCTAAAAAGCGCAAGGAAAAGGACCGACACTCGCGGTCCGCGGTTTCGGCTGAAACCACGGTTAGGCCAACCGCGAGTGTCTCGGTTTCGGCTGAAACAGAGTCCCCGGTTCTTCCTTCGGCCGAAAGCATGCCCCCGATAGTAGAGGCCTCACAAAGCATGGCTGAATCTGCTACTGAATTTACTGCTACAGAAGCAGGCGCCCAGGATTTGTCAGACACTATTCCTTTAGGCATATCTACCCCTGCACGTGGGGCTGCTAGACCCCCTGCTTCTATGTCTATCAAGGCTTTTGCCAGGGCTAAAGCAGCTAAATCTTCTAAGGCCTTACCTGCAAAAACTCCTTCACATAGGCCTACCTCTAGTTCCGAAATGCTCAGCCTGGTTGAGGATCTCATTTCTTTGATCAGGGGATCCCAACCTCACCCAGACAGATCCTCTCAGCCCCCTCCAAACAAGAGGCCTAGGACTGTACCCCCGGAACCTGTCTCTACAGATTATTCCTCGGATGACTCAGACAATTCAGACCCTCACGAAGGCCCATATTCTCCTTATGAGGATTCTGATGCAGAAGACTCCATTCCTTCTGCTTCTCCTCCTGAAGAATTTTCCTTTGGGGAAACCTTGCATGCTATGAGGGAACACTTCCAATGGCAGGGCCAGGATTTTTCAGATTCAAGGAAAAGGCTAAGGACCTTTGTACACTTACCACAGCATAGGCCTTTAGCCATTCTGCCAGTACTAACAGTTGTTGATGATGCATATAATGATGTTTGTACTGCCCCTGATTCTCTTCCTCCGGCCCCTGCCAAGCCAGACAGATATTACAGGGTCCCGGACACACATTACCATTTGTATAAGGCTCCTGTTGCAGACCCTGAAACCATTTCACAGGGCCCTAAAGGTGTGGCAGCTGCTTCTGCCAAAACCCCCCTTCCCTCTGAAAGGGAATCTAGAGCATTAGAGAGATGGGGTAAAAAGGTTTATACTTCTGCTACTCTTTCGGCCAGGGCCTTGAACTGTCAATTTCACATGATTCAGTACCAGGAATTTTTGTTAGAACAGATAAACAAAAAACTGTCTTCTCCTGAACCTTTAGACCGCAAGTCCCTTCAGGATTTGTTACATAACTCTCAGCAGGTCAGTAACCATTTCTTAAAATGTGGCTATGATGCACTGGAGGCTTCCTTTAGAGCAGCTGTGACTGGAACAGTGATTCGAAGGCATGCCTGGTTAAAAGAACAATCCTTACCAGACCATGTTAAGTCAAAACTCCTAGATGCTCCCATGGAGAAACAAAGTTTGTTTGGCTCCCCTGCACAGGAGGTTCTAAAGAAGGTGGAAGAAAAAGCAAAATCTGTCCAAACAGTCAAGGATTTCTTACAGGTCCAACCTCCGAGGTTTAGCAGAAATTGGCCTTCGAAGAATTGGTCCTTTCCAGACAACTCCAGAGCGCAGAGAGGCAGAAATAGACGCCCCAGAGGCAGAGGTCAATCTAGGGGTGCCTACAGGGGACATCAGTGGCAACCTACCAACCAGAGAAGTACTGCCACAGATTCAACTACAACCACTTCCACAGGGCAGACACAATGACTTGGCTCTAGTTCCGCCTACCAGGGAACAATTGGAAGCACCTTTGGGCGGAAAGCTAGCCTTATTCTCCGACAACTGGCATTACATTACAGGAGACAAATGGACTTTACAAACAATAGACAAGGGCTACAGGTTTCACTTCCACACTCTACCAAAAAAGAGAGGAATGCCAAACCTACCACCAAGCCAAAAAACAGACGCTCTAAGACAAGTCAACAACTTACTAAGGATGAGAGCTATAGAAGAGGTACCACCTATGGAACAAGGCCAAGGATTTTACTCAAGGCTTTTCCTTGTACCAAGAAAAGAAAATCAATGGAGACCTATTCTAGACTTGTCCGCACTGAACACATACCTCATTGTTCCAAAATTCAAAATGCTGACCCTCCAGCAGCTTCTTTCCATGCTGGGCAAGGAGTCTTGGCTGGTGACTCTAGATCTCAAGGAGGCATACCTGCACGTCCCTATACGACCAGATTGCAGAAGACACCTCAGATTTCTTGCAGGATCAGAGCATTATCAATTCTCCGCATTGCCTTTTGGCTTATCTACTGCGCCCAGAGTATTCACGAAATGCCTGGCATCAGTAATTGCTCATTGCAGGCTACAGGGAATTCAAATTTACCCATACCTGGACGACTGCCTGATACAAGCGGACAACAAGGCAAAATTGACAAAAGATTTGGAAAATGTCATACAACTGTTGCAAGCCTTGGGATACACAGTCAACATACAAAAGTCAAGACTAGTACCATCCCAAAGGATAACATTCTTGGGTGCAGAACTGGATACATCAACTCAGATGGCTTTTCTCACAGAAGAAAAACAAAAACAACTACCAGCCTACTTCATGACATTAACAACACAAACTCTGCTTACTGCAAGGAAAGTCCTGCAAGCCCTGGGCTACATGGCATCATGCATAATATTGGTTCCACATGCCAAGCTGCATATGAGAAAGCTACAATGGTACCTAAGGAATGTATGGTCTCAACACAAGCACAGTCTAGAAGCCCAGATTCCAATAATTCCATGCCTGAAGCAAGAATTCCTGTGGTGGGCTCAGGCCTGTCAGATGAACAGAGGCTTGCCTTTCCACAAACCTCATCCAAGCCAGACCATCACCACGGACGCCTCAGACCTAGGATGGGGGCACACATGGTGGACAAGTGTATTCAAGGCCTATGGACCCAAGACCAGCTGAATCTACACATAAATCTAAAGGAGATGCTGGCATTGAAACATGCGATCCAGGCATTCAGACCACTCCTTCAACAGGGTCATCTGCTGATAAGGACCGACAATACCACAGTCATGTGGTACATCAACAAACAGGGAGGTACACATTCATATCCTCTATGCTGGATGGCAATGGACCTGTGGAATGTGGCCCTGAATCTCAACATTCAACTTCAGGCCAGATTTGTACCAGGGAAAGAAAATTCTCTAGCAGACACCTTAAGCAGAACTACCACGGATGCTCACGAATGGATGCTGCATCCAGATATCTTCAAAACCATAACAAAGAAATGGGGACTACCAGAGATAGACCTGTTCGCCTCCCCACACAACCACCAATTGAAGAAATTCTGCACAAGAGCATACCACCCACTTGCTTGGAGGGTGGACTCCCTTTCTTTCAGCTGGAAAAACCTGACAGCATATGCTTTTCCACCTCGTCCCTTGATGTACAAAGTTCTACTGAAGATCAGAGAGGATCAGCCAAGGGTAATCCTGATAGCTCCAGACTGGCCGAGGCAGCATTGGTACCCGCTACTGAGAAGCATGTCTCGGACACACGCATGGCCTCTACCTCTATGTCCCTTACTTCTAACACAGGACAACTACAAGATCCTACATCCAAACTTGAAAACACTGCAGCTAGCTGCTTGGAATATTGCATAAAACAAAATAACCCAGGTTTATCCCAGAGGGTTAAGGACATTATCCTGGAGGCACGCAGACCTTCCACAAGGAAGACTTATTCAGCCAAGTGGAAAAGATACCTCATTTGGAGTGCAGCAAAGGGAGAAAATGTCTCATTGGCAAACATAGCACATATCCTGGAATATTTAGCAGAACTGTTCCACAATGGCCTGTCTTACTCCTCCATTAAGATTCATGCATCAGCAATTTCAACAGAATACAACATGGATCCTCCTGTCTTCTCTCATCCTCTACTCAGGCAGTTCTTGAGAGGAATCAAAAATGTAAAACCTCCAAGGAAACCGCCTTTACCTACATGGGATCTCAACTTTGTGCTGGAAAAGTTAACACTTCCCCCTTTTGAACCAGCAGCAACAGCAGAATTACAGTTCTTGTCTTGGAAAACTGCTTTCCTGCTAGCAATCACTTCAGCAAGAAGGGTATCTGAGTTACAGGCATTAATGGCAGTACAGCCCTTCCTTATCTTCCATCAGGACAGAGTCTGTCTGAGAACTAACCCTACCTTTATGCCAAAAGTGGTCTCCAGAGTATCATTGAACCAAGCGATTCATTTACCTACATTCTTCCCCAACCCACAGAACAGGGGGGAAAAGAATGCTACATACCTTGGATGTGCACAGACAATTACGCTACTATCTGGACAGAACTAAGACCAGCAGAAAAACTGACCAGCTTCTGGTAGCATATGCAACTGGAATGCAAGGAAAAGCAATTTCAAAACAGACAATCTCAAAATGGATAGGAAATTGCATTCGTTTTTGCTACTCTTTTCATGGAAAGACAACTCCTGAAAATATCAGACCTCATTCCACAAGAGCTACAGCCACCACTACAGCTTTCCTACGAGGAGTGGCTACCAAAGACATTTTAGAAGCTGCTACTTGGAGCTCCGTGCATACATTTGCCAAGCATTATAATCTACCCTTATATTCTAGATCCCGAGCAGGTTTTGCAACTGCTGTTTTGCAAGGGATCTTAACTACACCATCTTTATCTTAGTGCCTCCTCCCCCAGTTTGGCTATGGTATTCTACCCATATGTTAGGACTGCAGATGCATCCTAGAAGGACATAGTACAGTTTTGTACCTACCATAAATGTAGATGTCCGATAGGTATGCATCTGCAGTCAGGATTACCCACCCTCCTTCCCCTCTGTGGTATTCCTAGGGTATTTACCCCTTCTTTTAGCTAGCTGGGGGAATCTATTATGGTGTATTTGTTTGTATATATGTATATACTTATATATCTTTATATTGTTTGTTCTCTACTGTTTGGAATTATTTGCATTTATCCAAATTGAGCCTTCCTAGAGGGCACCTGGCATCTGGGGCAAGAAACACTGAGGAAAATGGCGTTGGCTGATGCCTTTATACCCAATAAACAGCAGCTATGACGTCGGGTGAAGTGCGACATCAGCCGAGGCCAGACCCAGACTTTGGAATCGGGCCGACCGAAGGGCTGCCTGAGGCAGGACAACCCATATGTTAGGACTGCAGATGCATACCTATTGGACATCTACATTTATGGTAGGTACAAAACTGTACTTTCTGCATACTATGAGGGAACATTTCAAGTGGCAAGGCCAGGAATACTCTGATTCCAGAAAACGCCTTCGGACTTCCCTTAAGAAGCCCCAGCACAGGCCCTTAGCTATTCCTCCTGTACTTGATGTTTTGGATGATTTATATTCTGACTCTAGTGTTACCCCTGACTCTCTTCCTCCTGCTCCAGCCAAGCCAGACAGGTATTACAGGGTCCCAGAAACACATTCCCATTTATTCAGGGCCCATACTGCTGATTTGGAAACTATTTCACAGGGGCCTAAAGGAGTTTCAGCTTCCACCTCTAAAAATCCATTGCCCTCCAACAGGGAAGCTAGGTCATTAGAGAGATGGGGCAAAAAGGTTTACACTTCCACTACCTTATCTATGAGAGCTTTGAATTGTCTTTTTCATATGTTACAATATCAGGATTTCCTGTTTGAAGATTTACAAAAAACATTGGCCACTCCTGATCCTTTAGACAGGAAGGCTTTGCAGGAAGCTGTACATAATACTCAGCAAATAAGCAATCACTTCCTGCAGTGTGGATATGATGCACTGGAAGCTTCATGTAGGGCCGCTATGACAGGGGCAGTCATTCGTAGACATGCATGGTTAAAAGATCAAACCTCTACCAGATCATGTAAAGGCAAAACTTCTGGATGCACCTTTGGAAAAGAACAAGCTTTTTGGTGCTAATGCTAAGGATGTGTTAAAGACCATCGAGGAAAAAGCAAAATCAGTTCAGACGGTGAAAGATTTCCTCCAGGTTCAACCCCCCAGATTCAGTAGGAATTGGCCTTCAAAAAACTGGTCCTTTCCTAATCCAGAAAAGTTTCAAAGGGGTAAAAACAGATGTGGCCGAGGAAGAGGCCAATACAGAGGTCCTTACAGGGGACGACAATGGCAGCCAGGAAACCAAAGAAGCGACGCAGGGGTTTCACCTGCCCCACAGCCACAATCTCAATGACTTTCCTCTACTTCCGCCTACCAGGGAACAAATAGAAGTTCCCTTGGGCGGGAAATTATCTCTGTTTGCAGAAAATTGGCACAGACTGACAAAGGACAAATGGATTTTGGACATTATAGACCAAGGCTACAGGTTCCATTTTCATACCTTGCCAAGAAAACAAGGCATGCCAAACCTACCACAAAACCAGAGGGCAGAGGCTATCAAGCAAATCTCTCTGCTGACTCAGATGAAAGCAATAGAAAGAGTTCCACAACAAGAACAAGGCCAGGGGTTTTACTCAAGACTGTTCCTTGTTCCAAGAAAAGAATCTCAATGGAGACCAATACTGGATTTGTCCGCATTAAACACCTTTCTCATAGTACCAAAGTTCAAAATGCTGACTCTACAGCAACTCCTTCCCATGCTGGGCAAGGGGTCTTGGCTGATTACTCTGGACCTCAAGGAGGCATACCTGCATGTCCCTATCAGACACAGCTGCAGAAGATACCTCAGATTTCTTGCAGGGCCAGAGCATTATCAATTCTCAGCATTGCCATTTGGCTTATCTACTGCGCCCAGAGTATTCACAAAGTGCCTGGCTTCAGTAATTGCTCATTGCAGGCTCCAGGGGATACAAATTTACCCGTACCTGGACGACTGCCTCATACAAGCGGACGACAAATTGATGTTGACAAAAAACTTGGACTATGTCATACGATTACTTCAAGCTCTGGGATACACAGTCAACTTCCAAAAGTCAAGACTGCAGCCATCCCAGCAAATAATCTTCTTAGGAGCCAAATTAGACACAGCCTCTCAAATGGCTTACCTGACAGAAGACAAGCAAGAGAAGTTAACTCATTACTTCAAAGGTTTAGCAAAACTCACCCAGATGACTGCAAGGAGATTCCTACAGGCCCTGGGTTACATGGCATCCTGCATTCTCCTGGTTCCATTAGCAAGACTACACATGAGAAAGCTTCAATGGTACCTAAAAAGCATTTGGTCTCAGCACAGCAACAACTTGGAGACAACCATACCGCTCATTCCATGCCTACAAAAGGAATTCCTATGGTGGGCCTCGGTGAGCCAGGCAAACACAGGTATGTCATTCAAAACCACAGATAACACAGACCATGACCACAGGCGCCTCAGACCTTGGATGGGGGGCGCACATGGAAGGCAGGTGTATACAAGGACAATGGTCTCCAAAGGAAACACATCTGCATATAAACCAAAAGGAAATGCTGGCAGCAATGCATGCCATCGAGGCCTTTCAACACCAACTTCAGCAAGGCCATTTACTGATACGGACAGACAACACCACTGTGATGTGGTATATAAACAAGCAAGGGGGCACCCACTCTTACCCCCTTTGCAGACTGACAATGCATCTTTGGGAAAAATCACTGAGCCTAAACATCCAGTTACAGTCCCAGTTTGTGCCAGGCAAAGACAATGTGTTGGCGGACAGCCTAAGCAGGAATTTCACAGATCCACACGAGTGGAGGTTACATCCGAAGATCTTCACACAACTCACTTCGACATGGGGCAGGCCAGAAGTAGACCTATTTGCCTCTCACCTCAACCATCATCTACAAAAATTCTGCACAAGGACATACCATCCAAAAGCTTGGTAAATAGATGCTCTCTCATTCAACTGGAACTTCCTAACAATCTATGCATTCCCACCTCTGCCACTGATGACCTCAGTATTACTAAAGATCAAAGCAGAGAGACCCAGGGGAATCATAATAGCTCCAGACTGGCCAAGACAACACTGGTACCCACTACTACGGAGCATATGTCACACCAGGAGGTGGGCCCTTCCCCAATGGCCTCTACTTTTGACTCAACACAATTTCAAAACAGTGCATCCAAACCTTCAGACACTGCAGCTAACAGCCTGGGAGATCCCATAAATAACCTCAACCTATCTCTCTCCAAGGAAGTTCAGTGGATACTAACAGAGGCTCGAAGACCATCCACCAGAAAGGTTTACTTAGCAAAATGGAAGAGATTCAGCAATTGGAATACCAGCAAGGGACATGATGCATCATTGTTGAACATCCCACTCATCTTGGAATATTTGGCAGATATGCTAAAGAACGGCCTCTCATATTCTTCCATAAAGATACATGCATCAGCTATTTCAGCTAGATATAACACTGATCCTCCTGTCTTTTCGCACCCTTTGCTAAGGCAATTCCTCAGGGGAATCAAGAACATTAAGCCACCAAGAAAGGCCCCAGTGCCAGCCTGGGACCTCAATTTTGTCCTAGAAAAACTGACTCTGCCTCCATTTGAGCCAGCAGCTTCAGTTGACTTGCAATTTCTCTCATGGAAGACAGCTTTCCTGTTGGCAATTACCTCAGCAAGAAGGGTTTCGGAACTACAGGCCCTAATGGCAATACCACCGTTCATAATTTTTCACAGAGACAGGGTTTCATTAAGGACCAACCCTACTTTTATGCCAAAGGTGGTATCTAGGGTGTCTTTAAATCAAGCTATTCATCTGCCTGCTTTCTTCCCCAATCCTGAGAATAAGGGGGAAAGACTGTTACATACCTTGGACATTCACAGACAACTTCGATACTACCTGGACAGAACCAAGGCCAGTAGGAAGTCTGAACAACTTTTTGTAGCTTATGCCCCTGCAGTCCAAGGAAAAGCATTTCAAAACAGACTGTTTCAAAATGGATTGGACATTGCATCAGATTCTGTTATTCCTTTCATGGAAAGACTGTTCCAGCCAATGTCAGACCACATTCCACCAGAGCTACAGCCACCTCTACAGCATTCTTAAGAGGGGTGCCTACTAAGGACATTCTAGAAGCTGCTACATGGAGCTCCGTGCATACATTCTCCAAACACTACAATCTCCCTCTATACTCCAGATCCAGAGCAGGCTTTGCTTCGGCAGTCCTGCAGGGTTTGATTGCCACACCATCTTTTTCCTAGAGCATCCCCCCCCCCCAGCTAAGCTATGGTATTCTACCCATATGTTATGACTGCAGTTGCATTCTTGAAGGACATAGTACAGTTTTGTACCCACCATAAATGTAGATGTCCGATAGACATGCAACTGCAGTCGGATTTTCCCTCCCTCCATACCCCTCTATGCCTAGGGTCCACTCCTATCCCTGTTTCTCTTAGCTGGGGATATCTGTTATGATGTATTTGTTTTATTGCTCATTTATTTGTCTGGAATCCTGTTTTTGTCTTCCAAATTTGATTACAGCCTTCCTTGGAGGGCACCTGGCATCTGGGGCAAGAAACACTGAAGAAAATGGCGTCGGCTAATGCTTATGTACTCCAGCCGCTCTGACGTCGGAGAGAAATGCGACATCAGCCGACGTCGGACAAAGACTTTGGAATCCGGCCGACCGAGGGCTGCCTGAGGCAGGACAACCCATATGTTATGACTGCAGTTGCATGTCTATCGGACATCTACATTTATGGTAGGTACAAAACTGTACTTTTTGGGAAGTGGGTGTATGCTTTAGGGACTTTTTCCGTAAGAGCGCTGAACTATATCACATGTAATTCGGCAGCAGCGAGACTTGGTCAAGGAAATCGCTGAATTGACCCTGGAGTCCGTGTTGGCGGGGGACAAGAAGATGTTTTCCTCTTGGATGGCCACTCTCAAGGCAGTAGGTAATACGTCCATGTGTCTTCTCTCCCATGTGATGGAGGGAGCCCCCAGGGTGGCAGGCACTGGCATTGCCATCAGGCACCACGCCTGACTCTGGCTTTGTCAATTTTCGGAACCCTTTAAGGCATCGTTCACAAATGCCCCATATGACGGTTCTTTCCTCTTTATGACGTTGGTTCGAGAGACTTTGGTCCAGAGTAAGAAGGACGGGAAGACACTGTCTGCCGTTGGGATCCACTTCTCCTCCCCTCAAAGATCCTTTTCTAGGAATCGTCAAGTACTGAAGAAAATGTGGATGTCCTTCAAGGATGCATCTGCAGTCTTTACAAATGGGTTGTCCTGTCGTCAGGCAGCCCTTCGGTCGGCCGGATTCCAAAGTTTGGGTCTGGCTTCGGCTGGTGTCGCACTTCACCCGACGTCATTGCGGCAGTTATTCGGGTATAAAGGCATCAGCCGACGCCATTTTCCTCAGTCTTTCTTGCCGCGTGGCACCCGAAGCAGAAGCTGTTCGCAAGTGCTGGTCGGTCAGATCCAGAGACTACTACTACCGAATACTACTTCGAAGACTTCTATAAAGCTAAGTACCCCGTTGGGGACTCTTTCTTGCCTCAGCCGATGTCAGAGAAAGTTAATAACTGTTTATCTTGTGGGAAACAAATACCTCATAAAGATTTCCACTCCTATTGCATACATTGTCTAGGCCCAGACCACGACGTAGCAGCTTGTCTAGCCTGTGCTTCTTTTAACCGACGGACGCTTAGACGTCGGTCGGACTTTGCTGAACAGATTTTCGGCTCCGATTTTGTCTACATTATGCCGTCGGATCCTCCGACTACGCAAATAACCAAAAAACGCAAAGAAAAGGACCGACACTCGCGGTCCGCGGTTTCGGCCGAAACTGCGGTTAAGCAAGCCACGAGTGTCTCAGTTTCGGCCGAAACCGAGCAAGCAGTTCTTTCTTCAGCCGATAACATGCCTTCTACCGAGGCCTCTTCTAACCTGGTAGAAACGGCTTCTGAAATCCAACCTTCTGTTGCGGTTTCACAGGATTTATCAGACACCATTCCCCTGGATATTTCTACTCCTGCACGTGGAGCTGCTAGGCCTCCTCCAGCTATGTCTATTAAGGCCTTTGCCAGGGCTAAAGCAGCCAAAGCATCAAAACCTGTGCCTGCCAAGCCCCCCTCTCACAGGCCCAGCTCCAGCTCCCATATGCTTTCTTTGGCTGAGGATCTCATCTCTTTAATTCGTGGAGCCCAGCCTCATCCAGACAGGGCCTCTCTCCCTCCTCCACAAAAGAGGCCTAGAGCAGAGCCCCCTGAGCCAGTATCCACAGATGATTCCTCTGATGACTCGGAACATACAGACCCTCCTGAGGCTACTTATTCTCCTTACGAAGACTCTGATGCTGAGGAGTCCATCCCTTCAGCCTCTCCTCCTGAGGAATTTTCCTTTGGGGAAACCTTGCATGCTATGAGGGAACAATTTCAGTGGCAGGGCCAAGATTTCTCAGACTCTAGAAAAAGGCTTAGGACCTTTCTACATTTGCCACAGCATAGGCCTTTAGCTATACCTCCAGTTCTTTCTGTTGTTGATGATGCATTTAATGATGCTTGCACTGCTCCTGATTCTTTACCTCCGGCTCCTGCTAAGCCCGATAGGTACTACAGGGTCCCGGACACTCATCACCACTTACATAAGGCTCCTTTTGCAGATCCAGAGACTATCTCCCAGGGTCCTAAAGCTGTAGCAGCTACCTCTTCTAAAAACCTCCTCCCCTCTGAAAGGGAATCCAGGTCCTTAGAGAGATGGGGTAAAAAAGTTTACACCTCTGCTACTTTGTCAGCTAGAGCTTTGAACTGCCAATTTCATATGATTCAATATCACGAGTTTATGCTTGACCATTTGACTAAAAAGCTGTCCTCTGAAGAATCTTTAGATAAAAAGTATGTTCAGGAAATGGTACATAACATACAGCAGGTTAGTAACCATTCTTTAAAATGTGGCTATGATGCACTGGAGGCTTCCTTTAGATAAGCCATGACTGGCACAGTAATCAGGAGGCATGCCTGGTTGAAAGAACAGGCATTACCAGACCATGTCAAATCTAAGCTTTTGGATGCACCTATGGACAAGGTCAATTTATTTGGTTCCCCTGCACAGCAGGTACTAAAAAAGATGGAAGAAAAAGCAAAATCTGTGCAAACAGTGAAAGATTTCTTACAAGTTCAACCTCCAAGGTTTAGCAGGAACTGGCCCTCCAAGAATTGGTCCTTTCCGGAATCCTCTAAGGCACAAAGAGGCAGGAATAGGCTCTAGAGGCAGAAACCAATCCAGGGGTGCCTACAGGGGTCGCCAGTGGCAGGGTAACAACCAACGAGGCACGGATACTGCCACCACCACTACAACAACTCAATCACAGTGACTTGGCGGTGGCACCGCCTACCAGGGAACAACTAGAAGCACCCTTAGGCGGAAAACTAACCTTATTTTCAAGAAACTGGCACTGCATTACAAGAGAAAATGGATTTTGCAAACTATAGACCAAGGCTACAGGTTCCATTTCCATACTCTACCAGGAAAGAGAGGAATGCCAAACCTACCACCTACTCAAAGGACAGAAGCTCTAAAACAAATATCTCAATTATTAAGAATGAGAGCTGTGGAAAAGGTACCATCTATGGAGCAAGGAGAGGGATTTTACTCCAGACTCTTCCTGGTACCAAGAAAAGAAAACAAATGGAGGCCTATTTTAGACCTGTCCGCTTTAAACCCATTCCTCATTGTTCCAAAATTCAAAATGCTGACCCTACAGCAGCTTCTTCCCATGCTGGGCAAGGAGTCTTGGCTGGTAACTCTAGATCTCAAGGAGGCATACCTGCACGTCCCCATAAGACCAATTTGCAGAAGATACCTCAGATTTCTTGCAGGATCAGAGCATTATCAATTCTCAGCATTGCCCTTTGGCTTATCTACTGCGCCCAGAGTGTTCACGAAATGCCTGGCAGCAGTAATCGCTCATTGCAGACTTCAGGGGATTCAAATCTATCCCTACCTGGACGACTGCCTGATACAAGCGGACAACAAAAACAAACTAACAGAAGACTTACAAAGAGTCATCTACCTGCTGCAAGCCCTGGGATATACAGTCAATACAAAAAAGTCAAGGCTGATTCCATCCCAAAGAATAACCTTTCTGGGTGCAGAACTGGACACATCAAAACAAATGGCATTCCTAACTGCAGAAAAGAAAGAGCAACTTCCCCTCTACTTCTTGGCATTAACAAAGCAGAACCATCTAACTGCAAGAAAAGTGCTACAAGCTCTAGGCTTCATGGCATCCTGCATAATACTGGTCCCTCATGCCAGGCTGCATATGAGAAAGCTACAGTGGTACCTAAAGAATTTGTGGTCCCAGCACAAGCACAGCCTAGAAACCAAAATTCCAATGATTCCATGCCTGAAGGAAGAGTTCCTATGGTGGGCTCAGGCCTGCCAATCAAACACAGGATTGCCCTTCTGCAAAAGTCAACCAAGACAAACCATCACGACAGATGCCTCAGACCTCGGTTGGGGGGCACACATGCTGGACAAGTGCATTCAAGGCCTATGGACTCAAGACCAGCTGCATCTGCACATAAATCTAAAAGAAATGATGGCAGTAAAATTGGCAATCCAGGCATTCAGACCTTTTCCCCAAGAAGGCCAGTTGATAAGGACAGACAACACCACAGTTATGTGGTACATCAACAAACAGGGAGGCACACACTCATACCCTCTATGCCGGCTGGCACTGGACCTATGAGATGTGGACCTCTGAGCTACAACATTCAGTTACAGGCAATTTATGTACCAGGGAAGGAAAACATTCTAGCAGACATATTAAGCAGAACTACGACAGATGCCCACGAATGGATGCTGCATCCGGACATCTTCAAAACCATCACAAGAGAATGGGGATTACCACAAATAGACTTGTTTGCATCCCCATTCAATCACCAGTTGAAGAAATTCTGCACAACGACTTACCACCCACTTGCTTGGAAGGTGGACTCCCTATCTTTCAATTGGAAAGGCCTGACAGCATACGCATTCCCACCACTTCCTTTGATGCACAAGGTGCTTCTGAAGATCAAAGAGGAACGTCCGAGGATCATTCTGATAGCCCCAGACTGGCCAAGACAACATTGGTATCCACTGCTGTGGAGCATGTCCCAGGGAGAAATATGGACACTGCCCCTGATCCCATTACTGCTAACACAGAACAACTACAACACCCTGCATCCAAACCTAAAAACTCTGCAGCTAACTGCCTGGAACATTACATAACAGCAATTAACCAAAATTTATCCCAAAGGGTTAAAGACATAATTCTGGAGGCTCGTAGACCTTCAACAAGAAAGAATTATGCAGCAAAATGGAAAAGATATCTCATCTGGAGTACTGCAAAGGGGCAAGATGTGACAATGGTGAACATAGCCAACATCCTGGAGTACTTGGCGGAGCTCTTCCATAGAGACCTGTCCTATTCCTCCATCAAGATACATGCATCAGCTATTTCAGCAGAATACAGCTTGGATCCTCCTGTCTTCTCGCATCCTCTGCTCAGACAGTTTCTGAGAGGAATTAAAAATGTAAAACCTCCCAGGAAACCTCCATTGCCAGCATGGGACTTGAACTTTGTGCTAGAAAAACTGACTCTACCTCCTTTCGAACCAGCAGCAACAGCAGAATTACAATACTTATCCTGGAAAACTGCTTTCCTGCTGGGAATAACTTCAGCAAGAAGGGTCTCTGAACTACAGGCATTAATGGCAGTGCAACCCTTCCTGATCTTCCATCAAGATAGAGTGTCCATGAGAACAAATCCTACATTTATGCCTAAGGTGGTATCCAGAGTCTCTTTAAATCAGGCTATCCACCTTCCTACATTCTTCCCCAACCCACAGAACAGGGGAGAAAGGCTCTTACATACCTTGGATGTACACAGACAATTACGCTACTACCTGGACAGGACAAAAAAACAATAGAAAAACTGACCAGCTTCTGGTAGCATATGCAACAGGAAAGGAAGGAAAACCAACTTCTAAACCGACAATCTCCAAATGGATAGGAAATTGCATTAGATTTTGTTACTCCTACCATGGAAAGAAAACTCCAGAGAACATCAGACCTCACTCCACAAGGGCTACAGCCACTACCACAGCTTTCTTACGAGGAGTGGCTACCAAGGACATTATAGAGGCTGCTACTTGGACCTCCGTGCATACATTTGCCAAGCATTATAACTTACCTCTATACTCTAGATCCCGTGCTGGTTTTGCCACTGCTGTTTTGCAAGGGATCCTAACTACACCATAATCTCTTCTCATTTCCTCCTCCCCTAGTTTAGCTATGGTATTCTACCCATTTGTAAAGACTGCAGATGCATCCTTGAAGGACATAGTACAGTTTTGTACCTACCATAAATGTAGATGTCCGAGAGGAATGCATCTGCAGTCAGGATTACCCACCCTCCTTCCCCTCTGAGGTACTCCTAGGGTATTTGCCAATCTTCAGCTAGCTTGGGGGGGGGATCTATTATGGTGTATTTGTTTGTATATATGTACATACATGCTTATTTTGTGTGTTTGCTCTCTACTATTTGGAAACTTTGGCATTTATCCAAATTTAGCCATCCAAGAGGGCACCTGGCATCTGGGGCAAGAAACACTGAGGAAAATGGCGTCGGCTGATGCCTTTATACCCGAATAACTGCCGCAATGACGTTGGGTGAAGTGCGACACCAGCTGAAGCCAGACCCAGACTTTGGAATCTGGCTGACCAAAGGGCTGCCTGACGACAGGACAACCCATTTGTAAAGACTGCAGATGCATTCCTCTCGGACATCTACATTTATGGTAGGTACAAAACTGTACTTTCCGAAAGTCTCAGGTGTTTTCCTGGGACACTCAGGACTCGCCTTCCCCCAGAGGCAGAAGGGGTTATGACAAATGCCGCCCTAGAGGCAGAGAGGGTCCAAGAAATTTCGGGTCTTGAGAACCGTTCTTGGACAAACCTGCACAGCAGCCCTTCTGGGCTGCCCAACTGCTCATCTCTGGAGGTAGTCGGGGGTGCCTATCTCTACACCCAGTGGCATGGGAGTCCGTAACAGACTGTTGGGTGTTGCAAATTATATCCAGAGGTTATGCCATCCCATTCATCAAACCCCCGCTACCACCGAAGCACTTCCTAGATGTTCCATCCACGCAAAAGGTGGAAGCAGCACTAGAGGTAGAAAAGCTGCTAAGAAAAGGAGTCCTCCAACCTGTCCCCCTATACCAATCCGGACCAGGCATTTATTCTAGGTTCTTTTTAGTGCCAAAGAAAACGGGGGACCTAAGACTCATTCTGGATCTATCCACCTTGAACCTGTCAGTAGCCAAGGTGAAATTCCAGATGGTCACACTTCAATCCATCCTGTCCTACCTGCAGGTGAATAATTAGATGTGCTCAATAGACCTCCAGGATGCGTACTACCATATCTAGATGGAAAGGCGTTCTCGGAGGTTTCTCTTTTTCTGGCTAGGAGCCAGTCAATATCAGTTCAGAGCATTTCCCTTTGGTCTCACCACAGCCTCCCAGGGTGTTCACCAACATGATGGCAGTAGTAGCGGCTCACCTGAGGCTTCAGTTTATTCAGGTCTTCCCTTACCTGGAAGATTGGCTCTTCGGTGCCCCTTCCAAGCATCTACTTTGCCAAGCCAGGGATTATTTCTTCTTGCTAGTGAAAAGACTGGGAATCACCATGAACCTCCACAAGTCATCACTGTACCCAGTTTAGATCCTAGACTTCATTGGGGCTCGCTTGGACACTATCCAAATGAAAATTTTTCTCACTCCAGACAGGATACACAGTCTAAAGTTACACGATGTTCTTCTTGTTTCACTGTTGCAGTCATCAAACTTGGGTTATCTGCCTGCAGGTAGCCCTAAGTCAGCCCAAATACCAATCTTGGGATTTCTGCGTCGGTTGCTGTTGCCTGTTCCATGACTTCAGGTCGCCAGGGGTATAAAACATGCAGCCGACGCCATTACATCAGTCTTTCTTGCCGAGAAGGAGCTCGAAGCAGAAGCAGTTTGCAAGTGCCGGTCGGCTGCTACCTGAAATTTTCATTTTTTCGAGTTTCAGACCTGAAGTCTTCTAAAGCGAAGTACCCTGTTGGGGATTCTTTTTTCTTGCTCTAACAGATGTCAGAAAAAATTAACAATTGTCTTGCCTGTGGAAAGCAAATATCTCAGAGATTTTCATTCTTACTGCGTCACCTGTTTAGGCCCAGACCACGACGTCCCTCACTATCGGTTTTGTGCCTTGCTTATTGCCTGAACCATTCATCGTTGGGCTAATCGTGTAGCTAAATTCTTCCGCTGTCGTTCTCCGTATTCCGAAATGGCTTCAGTAAGCCATCCGACTACCGATCTTCTGAAAAAGCCGCAAAGACAGAGATGGACCGAATAGGTCAGAAACTGCCGACGACGCTTCCGCTAAGCTAGTCACCAGTCCGCCGGTACTCAGTGAGGTGCCTTTGCAGCCCCTGATGCCTGCTTATACAGATTCGCAGGCCTCTGCTGAGACCCATTCGGAGTCCGGTATGTCGCGAGATGCTTCTTCGACTATGGAGCCTGCGGATGTCTCTAACTAGATGGTTCCAGAGCCACTGTTGCAGGCACCAGCTTCTGAGGGTGTATTCCGACCTACCAGTATTCATATTAAACTGACAACTTCATTTCCAACTAAAGCTACCGAGTTTCTCAGGCCCAGTGTTTGCACTATGCTTAGAAAACCGACATCCAAAGCGCATGCTCAAGCTCCCATGCCACAAAAACAAATGCTTAGAATGGCTGAAGACCTTATTACTCTAATTAGGGGAAGCCAGCCTTCCCTGTCAAAAGACAAAGAACTGAATTTCCTTCTGATTCCACAGACCACATGTCTGTTGACTGTGACCCTTCTGATTAGCTGGACATACCCTTATCTACCTATGAGGACTTAGATGCAGAGGAATCCATTCTCTTTACCTCCTCTCCACAGGATTTTTCTTTGTGAAACCTTGCATACCTTAAGAGAGCATTTCCACTGGGAGTGCTAGGATTATCCTCAGTCCAAAAAGAGACTCGGGGAATTTTTAGATTTGCTTCAGCACATGCCTTTAGCTATACCCCCTGTCCTGGATATTGTAGATTGTCTTCTTGGAGTCCAGTCTTACTCCTAACATCTTACCACTGGCTCCTAGAAAATCTGACAGGTACTACAGAGTACCTGACTCTCACAAATTTATCTTTAGGAATCCTACTGCAGATCCTGAGACCATTTCCCAGGGACCTAAAGGCATTAAGGCTACTACAGCCAAAAACCCTACCCCTTCAGACAGGGATTCTAGAGCTTTACACAGATGGGGGTAAGAAGGTATATACCTCTGCAGCTCTTGCCATCAGGGCTTTGAATTGCCTGTTTCACATGTTGAAGTACCAGCAACATATTATGGAACGAATTAAACAAAAAAAATGGTGCTACTTCCAGAGTGTGCAGAAAATAAAGATTTACAAGAGTTAATGCATTCTGCAAACCAAATTAGTAAACATACTTTGCAATGCGGGTTTGATGCCTTAGAAGCATCTTGCAGGGCTGCTGTCACTGGGTCTGTACTGAGAAAGCATGCTTGGTTAAAGGAGCAAGGCTTGCCTGACCATGTCAAAGCAAAATTACTAGAGGCTCCATTAAATCAGGAATGTTTGTTTGGCACAAAAGCAGAAGAAGTTCTTAAAAAGATGGAAGAAAAAGCTAAATCTATGCAAACCGTCAAAGATTTCTTACAGGTGCAGCCACCTAGATTCAGTAGGCATTTGGCCTTCAAAAAATTGGTCCTTTCCAGTCTTTCTCAGGCCTTCTCAGCCCAAACCCAGGGGAAACAGGCCACCAAGACTACAGTCTCAGGGTATGCAGAGATCTAAACAATGGAATGTTTCCACCTCAAAACCAGAGAGTGGTAAGCCACCTCTATATGGAAAAAGTTCATAATGACTTTCCAATTATCCTTCCCAGCCATGCCCAAGTACTTGCGCCCCTAGGAGGAAAACACGCCCTTCATACAAAAAAAACTGGATATCCATTACTTGGGACCGATGGGTTCTAAACATTGTATCCCAGGGCTACAGATTCTACTTCCACTCACTGTCAACTCCAAGTGGGTTGCCACGCCTTCCTCCAAACCAGTGGGCAGAGGCTCAAAAGCAAGTACTTTCCCTTTTCCATATCGGGGCATTTCAACCTATTCCAGTAGAACAAAGGGGACAGAGTTTCTACTCCAGACTGTTCCTGGTGGCCAGAAAAGAGGGCTCTTGGCACCCTATCCTGGATCTGTCAATTCTCAACACCTTTCTGGTCCCAAAATTCAAAATGCTTACACTGCAACAGCTTCTTCCTATGCTAGCCAAGGATGCTTGGTTAGTCACCCTGGACTTAAAAGAAGCTTATCTGCACATCCCCATAAGGGAGTCTTGCAGGAAATGTCTATGTTTCAGGGCAGGCTCTATCCACTACCAGTTCTCAGCACTCCCCTTTGGCTTATCTACTGCACCCAGAATATTCACAAAATGCCTGGCTCCAGCCATTGCATACTGCAGGCAGAGAAATATTCAAATCTACCCATACTTGGACGATTGCCCGATTCAGGCGGACAGACAGGAATTGCTACTTCAGCACCTGGCATTTGTAAAAGGACTTTATCTTCACTGGGTTACACCATTAACAAAAAGAAATCACAACTGGTGCCTAGCCAACAAATTGTATCCCTGGGAGCAAGCTTGAACACAACTTTCCAGATGGCATTCCTCACTCCAGAAGAGCAGGTCCATTTGACAACTATTTCAAACTAATGGCCAACAAAAACCCAGCTATCTGCAAGGAAAATACTGCAAGCCCTAGGGTTCATGGCCTCATGCATTCTCATAATTCCATATGCAAGACTGCATATGAGGAAGCTTCAGTGGTACTTAAGTGTCTGGTATCAACATTCTCATTACCTGGAAACAATGTTTCCTATTGTACCTTGTTTAAGGGCAGAGTTTCTTTGGTGGGCAGAAGCATGCAGCCACAACCAGGGACTTCCTTTCACTCAACCCCTTGCCGACCAAACCCTGAGAACAGACTCATCAGACTATGCATGGGGTGGGGGCTCACATGGCAGGCAAATGCATTCAAGGCAAATAGAGCCCAGAACAAATTCCCCTGCATATCAATCAAAAAGAGATGCTAGCTGTACAGAATACTCTGACAGTCTTTCAAATACCTTATCCTTCCAGGACAGCTCCTGATAAGGACAGGCAACACCACAGATATGTGGTACATAAACGAGCAGGGTGGAACTCATTCTTACCCACTATGCAGGTTAGCCATGGCGCTGGGGAACACAGCCTTGAGCATCCAATTGCACCTACAAGCTCAATTCCTGCAGGCAAGCAAAATCCACTGGCAGACGACTTAAACAGAAATCTACTGGACCCTCACGAGTGGAAACTGGACCCCAACTCATTCAAACTTCTAACCCAGAGGTGGGGAACACCGGAGGTAGACCTTTTGTGCCTCCTCACAAAACCACCAATTGAGCAAATTTTGCACCAGGAACCCTCATAGCAGAGCCTGGAAGGTGGATGCCCTATCCTTTTATATGGGAAAACCTCTCAATTTATGCCTTTCCTCCTCTGCCCCTCCTCTCAAAAGTACTACTCAAGATCAAACAGGACAGGCCAAGGGCAATCCTTATTGCACCAGACTGGCCACGCCAGCACTGGTACCCACTCCTACGCAGTCTGACAGCAGTGCCACCCTGGCACTTACATCACATACCTTTCCTGCTGTGTCAGCAGGAGGGACAGGTTTTGCATCCACAGCTGCAAACCCTAAACCTTGCAGCCTGGCTTATTCCTTAAATGCGCCACCAGTATCCCTTAGCAAACAGGTGCTGGACATCATCCTTGAGGCCAGAAGGCCTAGTAGTAGGAAATCCTATGCTGAAAAGTGGAAATGATAGTGTTCTTGGTGTCGGTCTCAAGGAAAGGACACAGCTGTGCCCAACTTACCTCAAATCATTCATTAACTAGCAGAGCTGCTCCACAGAGGCCTATTCTTCTCATCCATTAAGATTTATGTCTCTGGCATCTCAGCTCATTATAATACTGAGCCTCCTCTCTTTTCTCACCCTCTCATCAAACAGTTCCTGAGAGGAGCTAACAATTTAAGACCCCCCAGGAGATCTCCCACCCCAACCTGGGACCTTAACTTTGTACGGGAGAAGCTCACACACACACACCCCTTTGAACCTCCTGCTTCAGCAGAGTTAAAATTCCTCTCTTGGAAAACGGCCTTCCTTCTAGCTATTACTTCAGCAAAAAGAGTGTCTGAGTTACAGGCACTAATGGTGGTGGAGCCCTTCATTATTTTCCATGCTGAAAAGGTTTCCCTCAGGACTTAACCCTTCCTTTATGCCCACGGTGGTTTCCACTGTGGCTTTAAACCAATCCATCCATTTGCCAACCTTTTTCCCTAATCCTCAGAATAAAGGGGAAAGGATCCTGTACTCCTTGGACATGCACAGATAGCTCAGGTTCTACCTTGACAGGACTAAGCCTTTCAGAAAATCTGGCCAGCTGCTAGTCTGCTTTGTTACAGGGGCAGAGGACAGGGCCATTTCAAAGCATACCATTTCCAAATGGCTAGCACACTGCATTCATTTCTGCTACAAGCACCATGGAATACCTATCCCTCTGTGGATCAGAACTCATTCCACTAGAGCTACTTCAATCTCTACATCATTTTTCAGGGGAGTCCCTACCGGGGACATCCTGGAAGCTGCAACCTGAAGTTCTGTACACACCTTCACCAAGCAATACCACTTATCTGTTTTTTTCTAAATCCAGGGCTGGATTTGCTACAGCAGTCTTACAAGGCCTGCTAGCCAGCCCTAACACTTCTTGACTGCCTTCACCCTTCCTCAGCTTTGGGAATCAACCCAAGTGTGATGACTGCAACAGTGAAACATGAAGAACATAGTGCAGATGTCCTTCAAGGATGCATCTGCAGTCCTTACAAATGGGTTGTCCTGGCCTCAGGCAGCCCTTCGGTCGGCCGGATTCCAAAGTCTGGGTCTGGCCTCGGCTGATGTCGCACTTCACCCGACGTCATAGCTGCAGTTCTGCGGGTATAAAGGCATCAGCCGACGCCATTTTCCCCAGTCTTTCTTGCCGCGTGGCGCCCGAAGCAGAAGCTGTTCGCAAGTGCCGGTCGGTCAGAACCAGAGATTACTACCGAAGACTTCTAAAAAGCTAAGTACCCTGTTGGGGACTCTTTCTTGCCTCAGCCGATGTTAGAAAAAGTGAATAACTGTTTAACTTGTGGGAAACAAATACCTCATAAAGATTTCCACTCTTACTGCCTACCTTGTTTAGGCCCAGACCACGACGTAGCAGCTTGTCTAGCCTGTGCTTCTTTCAACCGACGGACGCTTAGACGTCGGTCGGAATTTGCTGAGGAGTTTTTCGGCTCCGCTTTTGCTTACAATATGCCGTCGGAAACTCCGACTTCGCAATTAACTAAAAAACACAAGGAAAAGGACTGACCGCGTTTAAGCCTACCGCGAGTGTCTCGGTTTCGGCTGAAACAGAGTCCACGGTTCTTCCTTCGGCCGAAAGCTTGCCTCCTACCGAGGCCTCATCCAGCATGGCTGAATCTGTTACTGAAATCCCACCTGCTCTTGCAGGTTCACAGGATTTATCTGATACTATACCTTTAGATATATCTACTCCTGCATGTGGAGCTGCTAGGCCCCCTGCATCCATGTCGATTAAGGCTTTTGCCAGGGCTAAAGCAGCAAAATCTACCAAAACTGTGCCTGCTAAGACCCCCTCTCACAGGCCTAGCTCTAGTTCTCAAATGCTTAGTCTAGCAGAGGATCTCATTTCTTTGATCCGGGGATCCCAACCTCACCCTGACAGGGCCTCTCACCCACCTCCAGAAAAGAGGCCTAGAGCAGAGCCCCCCTGAGCCAGTTTCTTCAGATTACTCTTCTGATGATTCAAATAATACAAACCCTCCAGAGGGCCCTTATTCTCCTTATGAGGACTCTGATGCAGAAGACTTCATTCCTTCTGCCTCTCCGCCTGAGGAATTTTCTTTTGGGGAAACCTTGCATGCTATGAGGGAACAATTTCAATGGCAGGGCCAGGATTTTTCAGACTCTAGGAAAAGGCTCAGGACCTTTTTGCATTTGCCACAGCATAGGCCTTTAGCCATTCCCCCAGTACTCACAGTTGTGGATGATGCATTTAATGATGCTTGTACTGCTCCTGATTCTCTTCCTCCGGCCCCTGCTAAGCCCGACAGGTACTACAGGGTTCCGGACACACATTATCATTTGTATAAGGCTCCTTTTGCAGATCCTGAAACTATCTCCCAGGGACCCAAGGCTGTAGCAGCTACCTCTGCCAAAAACCCCCTCCCCTCTGAAAGGGAATCTAGGGCTATAGAGAGATGGGGTAAAAAAGTTTACACCTCTGCTACTCTTTCGGCTAGGGCCTTAAACTGTCAATTCCACATGATTCAGTATCAGGAATTTATGTTGGGTCAGTTAACTAAAAAACTGTCCTCGTCTGAACCATTAGACAAAAAATCTGTTCAGGAAATGGTACATAACATTCAGCAGGTCAGTAATCATTCTTTAAAATGCGGCTATGATGCACTGGAGGCTTCCTTTAGATCAGCTATGACTGGTACAGTGATCAGAAGGCATGCATGGTTAAAAGGGCAGTCCTTACCAGACCATGTTAAATCAAAGCTCCTAGACGCTCCCATGGATAAGCTCAATTTGTTTGGCTCCCCTGCACAGCAGGTGCTGAAAAAGGTGGAAGAGAAAGCAAAATCTGTCCAGACAGTCGAGGATTTCTTACAGGTCCAGCCTCCAAGGTTTAGTAGGAACTGGCCTTCCAAGAATTGGTCCTTTCCAGACACCTCCAGAGCTCAGAGAGGCAGGAATAGGCACCCAAGAGGCAGGGGTCAATCCAGAGGTGCCTACAGGGGACGTCAGTGGCAGCCTAACAACCAGCGAAGTACTGCTATAGATCCAGCCACCACCACTTCCACAGGACAATTACAGTGACTTGGCTCTGAGACCGCCTACCAGGGAACAACTAGAAGCACCCTTAGGCGGAAAGCTAGCCTTATTTTCAGTAAACTGGCATCACATCACAGGAGACAAATGGATTTTACAGACAATAGACCAAGGTTACAGGTTTCACTTCCATACTCTACCAAGGAAGAGAGGAATGCCAAACCTACCTCCAAATCAGAAGACAAATGCTCAACAACAAATACACCACTTACTAAGGATGAGAGCTGTAGAAAGGGTACCGTCCATGGAACAAGGGCAAGGATTTTACTCCAGACTTTTCCTGGTACCAAGAAAAGACAACCAATGGAGACCTATTCTGGACCTGTCCGCTCTAAACACATACATCATTGTTCCAAAATTCAAAATGCTGACCCTTCAGCAGCTTCTTCCCATGCTGGGCAAGGAGTCTTGGCTGGTAACTCTAGATCTCAAGGAGGCATACCTGCACGTCCCCATACGACCAAATTGCAGAAGATACCTCAGATTTCTTGCAGGATCAGAGCATTATCAATTCTCAGCATTGCCCTTTGACTTATCTACTGTGCCCAGAGTATTCACGAAATGCCTGGCATCAGTAATTGCTCATTGCAGGCTTCAGGGAATTCAAATTTACCCTGACCTGGACGACTGCCTGTTACAAGCGGACAACAAAAACAAATTAGAAAAAGATTTGGAAAAGGTCATTCATATACTGCAAGTCCTGGGATACACAGTCAATATAAGAAAGTCAAGGCTGATACCATCCCAGAGGATAACTTTCTTGGGTGCAGAACTGGACACATCAAATCAAATGGCATCCCTCACAGCAGAAAAACAGAAGCAACTTCCTCTCTATTTCATGGCATTAACAAAGCAAAACCAGCTAACAGCAAGGAAAGTCCTGCAAGCCCTGGGTTACATGGCATCCTGCATAATATTGATTCCACATGCCAGACTGCATATGAGAAAGTTACAATGGTACCTAAGGAATTTATGGTCTCAGCACAAGCACAGCCTAGAAACCCAAATTCCAATAATTCCATGCCTGAAGCAAGAATTCCAATGGTGGGCTCAGGCCTGTCAATCGAACAAAGGAATGCCCTTCCACAGCACTCAACCAAGCCAGACTATCACAACGGACGCCTCAGACCTCGGTTGGGGGGCACACATGCTGGACAAGTGCATACAAGGTTTATGGACTCAAGACCAGCTGAACCTACACATAAATCAAAAGGAGATGCTGGCAGTAAAACTGGCAATTCAGACATTCAGACCACTTCTTCGACAGGGTCAATTGCTGATAAGGACGGACAACACCACAGTTATGTGGTACATCAACAAACAGGGCGGCACACATTCATACCCTCTATGCCGGATGGCAATGGACCTCTGGAATGTGGCCCTGAGCTTCAACATTCAGTTACAAGCAATATTTGTACCAGGAAAAGAAAATATACTAGCAGACATCCTAAGCAGAACTACCACGGATGCCCACGAATGGATGCTACATCCAGACATCTTCAAATCCATTACAGAGAAATGGGGACTACCAGAAATAGACTTATTCGCATCTCCACACAACCACCAATTGAAAAATTCTGCACGAGGGCATACCACCCACTTGCTTGGAAGGTGGACTCCTATCTTTCAGTTGGAAAAACCTGAAAGCATATGCATTCCCACCTCTTCCTTTGATGCACAAGGTGCTATTGAAGATCAAAGAAGACCGTCCAAGGATCATCCTGATAGCTCCAGACTGGCCGAGGCAGCATTGGTACCCATTACTGAGGAACATGTCTCGGGAACAAATATGGCATCTGCCCCTAGTTCCCTTACTGTTAACACAGAACAACTTCAAAACCCTGCATCCAAACCTGAAAACAATGTAGCTGGCTGCCTGGAACATTGCATAAGACAAAATAACCCTGATTTATCTCAAAGGGTTAAAGACATTATCTTGGAGGCTCGCAGACCCTCAACAAGAAAAACGTATTCAGCAAAATGGAAAAGATATCTCATTTGGAGTGCAACAAAAGGAGTAGATGCATCAGTGGCAAACATAGCTAACATCCTGGAATATTTAGCAGAGCTTTTCCACAATGGTCTGTCTTACTCCTCCATTAAGATTCATGCATCAGCAATTTCAGCAGAATACAACATGGATCCTCCAGTCTTTTCTCAACCTCTACTCGGACAGTTTCTCAGAGGAATTAAAAATGTAAAACCACCAAGGAAACCACCATTGCCTACATGGGATTTGAACTTTGTGTTAGAAAAGTTAACACTTCCCCCTTTTGAACCAGCAGCAACAGCAGAATTACAGTACTTGTCTTGGAAGACTGCATTCCTACTTGCAATCACTTCAGCTAGAAGGGTTTCTGAATTACAGGCATTAATGGCAGTACAGCCCTTCCTTATCTTCCATCAGGATAGAGTGTCCATGAGAACTAATCCTACCTTTATGCCAAAAGTGGTCTCCAGAATATCTTTAAACCAAGCAATACACCTGCCAACATTCTTCCCCAACCCACAGAATAGGGGGGAAAGATTGCTGCATACCTTGGATGTACACAGACAATTGCGCTACTACCTGGACAGAACCAAGAACTATAGAAAAACTGACCAGCTTCTGGTAGCATATGCCACAGGAATGGAAGGAAAAGCAATTTCAAAACAAACAATCTCAAAATGGATAGGAAATTGCATTAGATTTTGTTATCTTTTCATGGAAAGGCAACTCCAGAAAACATCAGACCTCATTCCACAAGGGCTACAGCCACTACTACAGCTTTCTTACGAGGAGTGGCTACCAAAGACATTTTAGAGGCTGCTACTTGGAGCTCCGTGCATACATTTGCCAAGCATTATAATCTGCCTTTATACTCCAGATCCCGAGCAGGTTTTGCCACTGCTGTTTTGCAAGGGATCTTAAATACACCATAATCTCTTAGTGCTTCCTTAGTGCCTCCTCCCCCAGTTTGGCTATGGTATTCTACCCATTTGTAAGGACTGCAGATGCATCCTTGAAGGACATAGTACAGTTTTGTACCTACCATAAATGTAGATGTCCGAGAGGTATGCATCTGCAGTCAGGATTACCCACCCTCCTTCCCCTCTGTGGTACTCCTAGGGTATTTGCCCACCTTGTAGCTAGCTGGGGGAATCTATTATGGTGTATTTGTTTGTATATATGTATATACATGTTTATTTCTATTTGTTCTCTATTGTTTGGAAACATTTGCATTTATCCAAATTTAGCCTTCCTAGAGGGCACCTGGCATCTGGGGCAAGAAACACTGAGGAAAATGGCGTCGGCTGATGCCTTTATACCCGCAGAACTGCAGCTATGACGTCGGGTGAAGTGCGACATCAGCCGAGGCCAGACCCAGACTTTGGAATCCGGCCGACCGAAGGGCTGCCTGAGGCCAGGACAACCCATTTGTAAGGACTGCAGATGCATACCTCTCGGACATCTACATTTATGGTAGGTACAAAACTCTACTTTGTGTACACTTACCATAAATGTAGATGTTCAAGTGTATTCACTGTTGCAGTCCGGGTTTCCGTCCCTCCATCTCCTTGGTTTTCTATATCCTTTCTGCCTATTCCCTTTATGGCCATCTTTTATGGCAGGGGTGTTTACTTTTTACTGGAGGTGTTCCACACCAAATAATAGCTTCCTATTTTGGGTGCTCCTGACATCTGGGGCAAGAAAAACTGATGTAATGGCCTCTACTGCATGTTTTATACCGCTGATGACCTGGTGTCATGGAAGTAGCGACAGCAACCGACGCAGAAATCCCAAGACTCTGGTATTTGGGCCGACAGAGGACTACCTGCCGGCAGATAACCCAAGTGTGATGACTGCAATAGTGAATACACCCGAACATCTACATTTATGGTAAGTGTACACAACTGTATTTTCTGTACGGCCTTCAAGCCCAAGTTCTGACAGCAGAAACCTTCATTGGGGTCTGTGGTGGCCACGATCAATCTATTACCGTTAGTACGCCTATACATGCGGATTCTTCAGTGAACTCTTTCCATTCAATGGTCCTTGTTAGAGTTGCCGTTGTCTCATCCCGTTCGAATCTCCCGAGTGTGCAGGGACTCTCTTTGGTGGTGGATTCAGTCCCAGGATCTAGTCAAGGGGCGTCCCTTTCTTCTGTCCTTTCCCAAAACTACGATGACCACGGACACCTCCAAGCTGGGGGGGGGGGGTTATTGCTTGGGAAGGACAGTCCAAGGCACATGGTCCCTATCCAATACCAGTTTGCATATCAGTGTCCTGGAGATTAGGGCGGTTCTTCTTCCGTTGCAGGCCCTTCATGCCCATCTTCCTCTATGGACGATTACTATTCAGATAGACAATATGTCAGTGGTCTGGTATATCAGCAAACCACTGGGAACCAGATCTTACCCTCTGTGTCACAAAGCCATGAGAGTGTGGAAATGGGTGATCTCCACCGGCTGTTTTCTGGTGGCAATGCACATTCCGGGACGGTCCAACATTCTAACAGGCAGGCTCAACAGATCTGTTCTGAGGCCTTACGATTGGTCTCTGAATCCTTCAGTGGCGGAACAGATATTTCTAAAGTGGGATCGTCCTTGCTGCGATCTGTTCTCATCTCTTTCCGATGCGAAATGCAGCCAGTTCCTCGCTCTGAACCCTCCTCAGGGGGAAGCCCCCAGAGATGCACTGATTCATGCTTGGCCTCCTGGTCTTCTTTACGCTTATCCTCCAGTATCCCTCATTTCGAAGTTTCTTCAGAAAGCTTGCAGGCTGGGGAGCAATGTGATACTCATCACCCTATTCTGGCCTCGCCAAGTTTGGTTCCCCTCTCTATGGTCTCATCTAGTAGTTCTACCATGGATGTTTGATCCAGTTCCAGATCTCATTTCTCATCCCAGAGGGATTCCTCACCCAGACCTGGACAGTCTGAAACTCGTGGCTCCGGTTCCCATGATTATTAGGACTCCTGGTTTATCATCTCCAGTTAAGACTATTTTGGTGGCGGCTCATAAGTCTTCCACCAGAAAGGTTTATCATAACAAGTGGAAATGGTTTTCCATATGGGTTTCGCAGCATGGTTTAGATCCCTTTACTGCTCCACTGTCCACAGTATTAGAGTTTTTGGCAGGAATCTTTCAGCAGGGTGCCAGTTTCTCCACAGTCAAATTCCAACTGGTTATTTCCAATTTTCATGTAGGGGAAAACATGTCTTTGTTGGCCTCCTCTGAACTTTGCAAGACCTTCCTTAAAGGTACCATTCTTCTTAGACCCTCGGTGAAGGAACCTGCACCTCTGTGGGACCTCACAGTAGTGCTTCAGGCTTTAGTCTCCCCTCCTTTCGAACCTGAAACTTCGGTAGATTTGCAGTATCTGTCTTGGAAGACTGCCTTTTTGGTTGCCTTTACCTCAGCCAGGAGGGCGTCAGAACTTCAAGCACTACCCATCAAGGTTCCTTGTATGACATTTCATAAAGATAGTGTGTCTTTGCATACTAACCCGTCTTTTCTTCCCAAAGTAGCGTCGGAAGCCAGTATCAGTCAGACTATCAATCTTCCAGTCTTTTTTCCAAATTTTCAGAATACTGCTGGATGTCCATAGGCAATTACGATTTTACTTGCACAGGACAAAAGTTTTTCGTAAATCTGATCAGTTGTTTTTTATTCAACCCCCTTCTTATGGAAGCCAATTTCTAAGGTGACAGTTGCTCGTTGGATTTCCCAATGCATTATTCGAGCATACTCTAAGAGAATTTCCCTTCCAGGTCAGATAAAAGCACATTCTACCAGATCTATGGCTACTTCAGCTGCCTTTTTGTCCAGGGTTTTGCTGGATGTTATCTGTTCTGCAGCTACAGTCTTCATCTCGTATCTTCATTTCACATTCTAAATTGGATATTTTATCCAGGAACAGGGCATCCTTTGGCTCTGCCTTGCTCTGGAATATCCTTCCATGAGGGCCACCCAGGTGTTTGGTAGCTGAGGACTCTGTCCCACAGGTTGAAGACCAAATGAAGTCAGCTATTTTAGATAAAGAAGTTATGTACTCACCATAACATTCCATCTGAGTAGTTGTACTTAATTTGTCTTCAACCACCCCCCCATCCTTGTCACTTTTCTGCTGGCCTCATGTGGAAATGGATACCTCAGGGATGTCCTTCGTCATTCCTGGGGTCAGGAATTTTCAGTTGCTAGTAGTGGTAAGGTCTTATTGGGTCGGGTATGTATTATCTGTTTGGCAGCAAACTCTATCTGAGGGGAGGAAGGAGACAAGGGGGTATTATGGGTAAGGGGAGGAGCTTTGAGCTCGGCTCAGATGCTGGTTATGCGGCCGTGTCTGATGCAATATGGATCTGTAACCCACAGGTTGAAGATAAATGAACGTTATGGTGAGTATCTATCTTCTTTTTTTTTTTTTTTTTGTCTTTGTTTTTGTCAGATAAGTGAGAATTTTTTTTTTTTTAATACAGTTAGTGACTTATCTTTTTTGGTTTTCACTTCCCCTCCTTATAGTTGAAGTGTCAGGGACTTTATACCTTCCTTTCTTCTGCTTCTTTTTCTTTTCTTTCGTACTGTTGGTACTTTTCCTAAAAAAAAAAAAAAAAATCTTTCTAGTTCAAGGTTATGACTTGGTATTTAGTTTTATTTCCTGTGTGTGTTGGTGCTTTAGTGTGCTAATCTGTCTGAGAAACCAACTGATTTCAAGAGATGCACTTTTTGTTGAAACAAGATCCCTAACATTGATGCTCACAAGAAGTGCGTCTATTGCCTAGGCCCAGAACATTTAGATGTTCATCGTGTTACCCTGCTGCAGTCATCACACTTGGGTTATCCTGTCGTCAGGCGGTCCCCCAGTCGGCCGGATTTCCAAAGTCTTGGTCCGACGTCGGTTGTTGTCGCCTCATCCCTGACGTCAGTGCGCCAGGGGTACATAAACTGCAACCGGCGCCATTTTCTTCAGTCTTTCTTGCCGTGCGGTGCCCGAAGCAGAAGCAGTTCGCAAGTGCCGGTCAGCCGACTCCTGAGATTATCGAATTCGAATTTCAGACCGAAGTCTTCTGTAAAGCTAAGTACCCCATTGGGGAAACTTTTCTTGCCACAGACCAATGTCAGAAAAAGTTAACAATTGTATTTCTTGTGGGAAGCAAATACCTCATAAGGATTTTCATTCTTATTGCATACCTTGCCTAGGCCCTGATCACGACGTCAGTTCTTGTCGTTTTTGTGCTAGGTTTAATAAGTGTACTATTAAAAGGCGTTTTGATTTCGCACGACACTTTTTTGGTAGAAAATTTAACTATAACATGCCGTCGGAGCTACCGGCGTGCACAAAAAATGCAGGGACAAGGACCGACAGCCAAGGCCTAAACCGGATTCTGAGGCCTCGGTTGATCCGGTCTCCGGTTCTCCGGTTATCAGTGAGGCTTCGACGCAGCCCCTGACTACCGCAGTCCTGGAACCCAAGACCACTACGGATATTTTGATGGAATGTACTAGGCCGACGCAGCCTTTTACTTCAGGCCCTTCCGATGATATACCTTCTAAGGACGTCAGTGCTTCGGAAACGCCATCGGTTTCTGAGGGCGTTTTCAGACCGATGACTCTCACAGTCAAAACGTTTTCTAAGTCTAAGACTCCTTCTAAAGCTAAAAAGACTACACTTCAGTCTCCTGTTCAAGGCCATATTCCTAAGAAACAGATGCTCAAAATGGCTGAAGATTTGATTTCTCTTGTCAGGGGTTCACAGCCTCCTTCTGACAAAAGGCCTAGACAAGAGGAAGATTCTGCTTCTTCTGAGCAACTGTCTATTTCTTCGGATTCCTCTGAAGACCAAGACTATTCCTACTCTCTTTATGAAGATTCTGATGCTGAGGACTCTATTCCCTCAGCTTCCCCTCCTGAAGACTACTCTTTTGGGGAAACTTTACACACTATGAGGGAACATTTCCAATGGGAAGGTCAGGATTTCTCTGATTCCAAGAAAAGGCTCAGAGAGATGTTCATCGTGCATACAGCTGCAGTAATCACAGATGGGTTCTCTGCCGTCAGGCGGTCCCTCGGTCGGCCGAATTCCAAAGTCTAGGTCCGGCGTCGGTTGTTGTCTCTTTCTTTCCTGACGTCAATGAGGCAGGGGTATATAAGACACAGCCAACGCCATTTTCTTCAGTCTTTTTTGCCGCGCGGTGCCCGAAGCAGAAGCAGTTCATAAGTGCCGGTCGGCCAGCTCCTGAATTTATGAAAAATTGGAAACCGAAGTCTTCTTTAAAGCTAAGTACCCCATTGGGGAAACTTTTCTTGCCTCAGACCGATGTCAGAAAAAGTTAACAATTGTATTTCTTGTGGGAAGCAAGTACCGCATAAGGATTTCCATTCCCTCTGCATACCTTGTTTAGGCCCAGACCACGACGTCTCGGGCTGTCGCTTTTGCGCTACTTTCAATAAACGCACTATTAAGCGTCGGGCGGAGTTCGCCCAACACCTTTTTGGTAAAGCCTTTGATTATAAAATGTCGTCGGAGACTCCGACTACCGTTTTGTCCAAAAAACAAAAGGACAAGGACCGACACGCGAGGTCCGCGGTCTCCACCGACACCACGCCAAAACCGGCTACACGTGGTCCGGTTCTCAGCGAGACGCCTATGCAGTCCCTGACTACCGACGACACTTCTTTGGCAGTGTCTTCTGTAACCGAGACCGCAGGTACCTCGGCCCATACCCAGACTACAACCACCGAAGCCAGTGTGTGTGTGTTGAGCCTCCTAATGTGGACAGGTCCACTTCCACCCATGGTGTTTTTAGACCCTCATCTTCCTTTTCCATTAAGGCCTTTACTAAGTATAAATCAACCAGGCACCCAAGAGGCCTGTTGCACAGGGCCCATCTCCAGGCCCCATGCCTAAAAGGCAGATGCTTAAAATGGCTGAGGATTTAATTACTCTTATCAGGGGTTCCCAACCCCCTCCAGACAAGAGACCCAGAGTGGAGGAAGTTTCTCCCTCTTCTGATCAGGGCTCCATTTTTTCAGAACATTCTGATGTAGAGGAACACTCTTACTCCCCTTTTGAAGATTCTGATGCAGAGCAGTCCATTCCTTCCGTATCTCCTCCAGAGGATTTTTCTTTTGTGGAAACCTTGCACACCTTGAGGGAACACTTCCATTGGGAAGGCCAAGACTTTTCTGATTCCAAGAAAAGACTTAGGGAATTTCTTTTGTTACCTCAACACAGACCTCTGGCGATACCTCCTTTATTGGACATACTTGATGTTTATTCGGAGGCTTGCCTTAATCCAGATTCCCTGCCTCCTGCCCCAGTCAAGCCTGATAGGTACTACAGAGTTCCTAACTCCCACCAATTTCTTTACAAAAGCCATAATGCTGACCCTGAAACCATTTCTCAAGGCCCCAAGGGAATGAAGGCCTCTACTGCTAAGAATCCACTACCTTCCGAAAGAGAGTCAAGGTCCTTAGAAAGGTGGGGAAAAAAGGTATATCCCTCGGCCACCCTAGCTATGAGGGCCTTAAATTGTCAGTTTCATATGCTTAAATATCAGCAGTTTCTGTTATCACAATTAAGGGATAAAATGTCTCAACCTGAACAACCAGATTTGAAGGAGTTGCAGGATATGATGCACAGTGCAGAACAAGTGGGTAAACACACCTTACAATGTGGCTTTGATGCCCTAGAGGCCTCAAGTAGAGCTGCTGTTACAGGATCAGTCATTCTTAGACATGCCTGGCTTAGGGAACAAATCTTGCCTGATCATGTGAAAGCTAAACTACTAGATGCTCCTTTACAAAAAGATGTGCTATTTGGTACTAATGCTGAGGAGATACTACGGAAAATGGAAGAAAAAGCCAAATCTATGCAAACTGTCAAAGCTTTTCTACAGGTTCAACCACCACGTTTTAGCAGAAATTGGCCTGCAAAAAACTGGTCCTTTCCAGCCACGGACAAGCCCCAAAGAGGTAGATACAGGTGCACAAGGGGCAGAGGACAATCGCAAGGGTCATATAGAGGCAGGCAATGGCAAACTCCAGCACCAAGAGGTGGCGAAGACAGTGCACAACAATACAGGAAACAAACCCAATGACTTCCTCCTTTCCATGCCAAGCAAGTCTCAGCTGGCAGCACCCTTGGGAGGAAAGCTGGCATTATTTACAAGAAATTGGCATATTGTCACAACAGACAAATGGATCCTGGACGTTATAAACAGAGGCTACAGATTTCATTTTCACACTCTTCCAAAAATGAGAGGCATGCCAAACCTGCCACACTATCAAAGGGCAGAGGCACAACTACAAATTTCAAAGCTCATAGACATGAAAGCTATTCAAGAGGTACCTACTCACGAACAAGGTCAAGGTTTTTATTCCAGGCTTTTTCTGGTACCAAGGAAAGGAACCGACTGGAGACCCATTTTGGACTTATCCATCCTAAACACATTCTTACTGCACCAAAATTCAAGATGCTCACATTACAGCAGCTTCTTCCCATGCTGGGCAAGGAGTTTTGGCTGGTAACATTGGACCTCAAGGAGGCATATCTGCATGTCCCAATCAGACAAAGCTGCAGAAGATACCTCAGATTTCTTGCAGGTTCAATTCACTATCAATTCTCTGCATTGCCCTTTGGCTTATCTACTGCCCAGAGTATTCACGAAATGCCTGGCATCAGTAATTGCCTACTGCAGACTTCAAGGGATACAAATTTACCCTTATTTGGACGACTGCCTGATCCAAGCGGACAGCAAGCACATACGTCTGGAACATCTGGCTTATGTAACACGGTTACTGAATTCCCTGGGATACACAGTCAACAAAGAGAAATCCAGGCTAACACCATCTCAGAAAATAACTTTCCTGGGTGCCAACTTGGACACAAACACCCAGATGGCATATCTTACGCCAGAAAAACAGGGGCAACTAACTCACTACTTCAAAATACTAGCAAATTGTACCAGGCTTACTGCAAGGAAAATCCTGCAGGCTCTGGGCTTCATGGCATCTTGCATTCTTTTAATCCCATGTGCAAAGTTGCATATGAGGAAACTTCAATGGTACCTAAAAAACATATGGTCTCAACACAGCCCCAGGTTGGAAACAATAATACCAATAATTCCATGTTTGCAAAAGGAATTTCTATGGTGGGCCCAAGCATGTCAAACAAACACAGGTCTCCCATTCTGCAAGCCTCAAGCAAATCAAGTCATCACAACAGATGCCTCAGATTACGCCTGGGGGGCGCACATGACAGACAGGTGCATTCAGGGCAAATGGTCCCAAAAGGAAAACCACCTTCACATCAATCAGAAAGAAATGCTAGCAGTGATAAATGCAATTACAGCCTTCAAGGACCTCTTGCATCCAGGACAATTATTGATAAGAACAGACAACACCACAGTAATGTGGTACATAAACAAACAAGGAGGAACACATTCATACCCCCTGTGCAGATTAGCCATGACACTTTGGAACTTGGCTCTGGAATGGCAAATCGAACTTCAGGCACAGTACTTGCCAGGTTTGGAAAACACACTGGCAGACAATCTAAGCAGAAATATGACAGATCCACACAAATGGAAGTTGCATCCTTAAGTGTTTACAAAGATAATCCAAGCGTGGGGGAGGCCAGACATAGATCTCTTCGCCTCCCACAGGAATCATCATTTGGAAAAGTTCTGTTCAAGGTCCTTTCATCCAAAGGCCTGGAGAGTGGACGCCCTTTCATTCAGTTGGACAGCATGGACAGTTTACGCTTTCCCACCTCTGCCTCTTCTGCCCAAGGTACTCTTGAAAGCAAGAGCAGACAGACCGAAGATGATACTGATTGCTCCAGACTGGCCAAGACAACACTGGTACCCACTCCTGAGGAGCCTAACACATACTCCTCCCTGGTCCCTACCTCTAATGCCTCTTCTGCTGCCTCAGCACAGCTACAAAACTCTTCACAGTCAGCTGAAAACACTCAATCTCGCTGCATGGAAAATTCCTTAACACCACAACAGACCCTACTCCCCAAAGAGGTGCAGGATGTCATTTTGGAGGCCAGAAGGCCATCTACTAGAAAGGCTTACTCCACAAAATGGAAACTGTTTTGCTCTTGGAATGAGAAAAAAGGCCAGGACCCTAGAAAACTAAATTTGCCTCAGGAATTACAGTATCTAGCTGAGCTGCTGAACAGTGGACTTTCATTTTCCTCCATAAAAATCCATGCCTCAGCCATTTCTGCAGAATTCAACACTGATCCACCCTTATTCTCTCACCCACTCTTAAGACAGTTCCTCAGAGGGGCTAAGAATATAAGGCCACCAAGGAAACAACCAATACCAGCCTGGGATCTTAATTACATTCTAGAAAAATTAACATTGCCTCCCTTTGAACCAGCTGCCTCAACAGATTTGCAATATTTGTCCTGGAAAACAGCCTTCCTTCTGGCCATTACCTCAGCTCGTAGGGTTTCGGAACTACAAGCCCTCATGGCTGTGCAGCCTTTTCTCATCTTCCATCAGGACAGGGTTTCCCTTCGAACCAACCCGTCATTTATGCCTAAAGTGGTATCCAGGGTAGCCTTAAATCAAGCCATACACTTACCTACCTTTTACCCCAATCCTCAAAACAAAGGGGAAAGGCTGCTACACTCCTTAGACATCCATAGACAGCTACGTTATTATTTGGACAGAACAAAGCCTTTCAGGAAATCAGACCAACTTTTTGTGTCCTATGCTGTAGGAGATCAAGGGAAGCCAGTTACCAAACAGACAATTTCAAAATGGATAGGCCACTGCATACGGTTTTGTTACTCTTATCATGGAAAAACTGTCCCTACAGGCATCAGATCCCACTCCACCAGGGCCACAGCTACCTCTACAGCCTTCCTCAGAGGAGTTCCTACCAAAGATATTTTGGAGGCAGCCACTTGGAGTTCTGTGCATACCTTCACAAAACACTACCACCTGCCTTTATATTCCAAAACTAGAGCAGGCTTTGCCACTGCTGTGTTGCAGGGCATTCTGGCTCATCCCAGTTCCACCTAGTGCCTACCACCCTGTGCGTAGGTTTGGGACTCTACCCGTCTGTGATTACTGCAGCTGTATGCACGATGAACATAGTACAGTTTTGTACCTACCATAAATGTAGATGTTCGAGTGCTAATACAGCTGCAGTACAGGTTTCCCTCCCTCCTTCCCCTCTTGGTAAAGGCCTAGGGCCTAACCCCTCTTCATACAACCTGATTGGGTTATCCTTCTATGGTATATTTGCTTGCAACTACTGATTTTTGATTATATTGCATTGCATGTATATAAAGATAATTTATGTATTGCCTTCCTTCTGGGGGCACCTGATATCTGGGGCAAGAAAGACTGAAGAAAATGGCGTCGGCTGTGTCTTGTATACCCCTGCCTCATTGACGTCAGGAAAGAAAGCGACAACCGACGCCGGACCTAGACTTTGGAATTCGGCCGACCGAGGGACCGCCTGATGGCAGAGAACCCATCTGTGATTACTGCAGCTGTATTAGCACTCGAACATCTACATTTATGGTAGGTACAAAACTGTACTTTTCTTTTACTCCCCCAACACAGACCTCTAGCCATCCCAACTGTTTTGGACATTGTGGATGATGTCTATTTAGAATCCAGTTTCAACCCAGACATTCTACCTCCTGCTCCGGCTAAGCCTGACAGATACTACAGAGTACCTGATTCCCACAAATTTCTTTACAAAAGCCCAGTAGCTGACCCAGAGACCATCTCCCAGGGTCCCAAGGGGGCTAAGGCTTCCATGGCTAAAAACCCAGTACCTTCTGAGAGGGACTCTAGAGCACTAGACAGGTGGGGGAAAAAGGTTTACACCTCAGCCACATTAGCTATGAGAGCACTAAATTGTCAATTTCATATGCTCAAGTATCAGTAGTTTCTAATCTCTCAGTTAAAACAAAAGATAACCTCCCTTCCCCAACAATCTGAATTGAAAGAAGTACAGGATTTGTTGCACGCCACCGAGCAGGTGGGCAAACATACCTTACAATGTGGGTTTGATTCTTTGGAGGCCTCCTGCAGAGCAGCTGTCACTGAATCAGTTATACGGAGGCATGCCTGGTTAAAGGAACAAAGTCTACCTGATCATTTCAAAGCAAAACTACTGGATGCACCCTTACAGCAGGATGCTCTTTTTGGAGTTAAAGCAGAAGAAGTGCTAAAGGAAATGGAAGATAAGGTGAAATCAATGCAGACAGTCAAAGATTTCCTACAGTTACAACCCCCTCGCTTCAGCAGAAACTGGCCAACAAAAAATTGGTCCTTTCCAGCCACTGACAGACCTCAGAGGGGTAAATACAGGCGCCCAAGGGGCAGAGGACAACCACAAGCCCAGTATAAACCTCGCCAATGGGGCACTCCAACCCAGAAAGGAGGAGAAGACAGGTCTCAACCCACCAGAAGGCAAACTCAATGACTTGCACCTCGACTGGCCAAAGCTCTTTTGTTAGCCCCCTTGGGGGGAAAACTAGCACTTTTTGCAGACAACTGGCACATGGTCACAAAGGACAAATGGGTCCTAGACATTATTTTACGAGGATACATATTCCACTTTCACACCTTGCCAATGAAAAGAGGAATGTCAAACCTGCCACTAAATCAAAGGGCAGAGGCTCAAAAACAAATAGCTCTCATGGCCATGAGAGCCATTCAACGGGTACCGATTCAAGAGCAAGGCCAAGGATTTTACTCAAGGCTCTTTCTAGTACCCAGAAAGAACAATGCTTGGAGACCAATTCTAGATCTTTCAATTCTAAACACTTACCTACAAGTCCCAAAATTCAAGATGCTAACACTACAGCAGCTACTTCCCATGTTGGGCAAGGAAGCATGGCTGGTAACGTTGGACCTCAAGGAGGCATACCTGCATGTCCCTATCAGACAAAGTTGCAGAAGATACCTCCGTTTCATTGCAGGTTCAACCCATTACCAATTCTCTGCACTGCCCTTTGGCTTATCTACTGCGCCCAGAGTTTTCACAGAATGCCTGGCACCAGTAATTGCATACTGCAGACAAAGAGGAATTCAAATATATCCATACCTGGACGACTGCCTCATCCAAGCAGAAAAAAAAGACATTCTCTTACATCATCTGGCTTTTGTGAAGCATCTACTAAATTGTCTGGGGTACACAGTAAAGGAAAAAAAGTCAAAACTAGTACCCTCACAAAAAATGACATTCCTGGGTGCCAGCTTGGACACAACGGCCCAGAAGGCTTATCTAACACCAGACAAGCAACTACAATTGACTCAATATTTCAAGACAATGGCAAAGACCCAATTAACTGCAAGAAAAATTCTGCAGACTTTGGGCTTCATGGCATCTTGCATTCTGATAATACCATTTGCAAAACTGCAAATGAGGAAATTACAGTGGTACCTAAAAAGTGTATGGTCTCAACACAGCCACAGCTTGGACACAGTGATATCTCTCATTCCCTGCCTTCAACAGGAATTTCGATGGTGGGCACAGGCATGTCACCTCAACAAGAGTCAGCCTTTCACCTTGCCCCCAACCAGGCAAACTATCACAACAGACGCTTCAGACTATGCCTGGGGGGCACACATGGCAGGGCAATGCATTAAAGGCCTATGGACTGCAGAACAAAGAAAACTGCACATAAATCAAAAAGAGATGCTAGCTGTACAGAAAGCTCTGACAACCTTCAAGGATCTTCTACATCCAGGACAACTTGCAATAAAGATGGACAACACCACAGTAATGTGGTACATAAACAAACAAGGGGGCACACATTCCTACCCTCTTTGCAGGCAAGCAATAATCTTATGGAACAAAGCTCTGGACTACCAAGTCCAGTTACAAGCTCAATTCCTGCCAGGACAGAAAAACACATTGACAGATGACCTAAGCAGAAATGTCAAAGATCCCCACGAGTGGAAGCTAGACCCACAAATATTTACAGTGATAACTCAAAAATGGGGCCTACCAAATATAGACCTGTTTGCCAGTCCTCAAAACTACCAACTGACAATTTTGTACAAGGACATTCCACCATCAAGCTTGGAAAGTGGACGCTCTCTCCTTCAGTTGGAAAAACCTGACAGCATATACCTTTCCTCCATTACCTCTTCTCACAAAGGTTCTTTTGAAGGTCAAAAAGGAGAAACCTCGACTGATTCTCATAGCCCCAGACTGGCCACGCCAGCACTGGTACCCGCTATTGAAGAATATGGCTCACAGCCCACCATGGATATTGCCTCAAATACCTCATTTGCTCACGCAGCAAAACAAACAGATTCTACACAGCCAGCTAAAAACCTTAAACCTGGCTGCATGGCAAATCTTTTAAACATCCAACCAGCTCCTCTTTCACAAGCAGTTCGGATGTTATTCTGGAAGACAGGAGGCCAAGCACCAGGAAGGCTTACTCGGACAAATGGAAAAGGTTTTCTGCCTGGAACCAAGCTAAAGGCCAAGACACAACTCAGCCTCATATGCCTCACATTCTGCAGTATTTAGCAGAGATGTTGCACAAAGGTCTTTCCTTCTCCTCAATTAAAATCCATGCTTCAGCTATTTCAGCTCACTGCGACACAAATCCACCTGTATTTTCACATCCTCTTCTAAAGCAGTTCCTCAGAGGGGCAAAAAACATTAGACCACCTAGAAGAGCTCCTACACCAACATGGGACCTCAACTTTGTTCTGGAAAAACTAACGTTACCTCCCTTTGAACCAGCTTTCTCTGCAGACCTTCAGTTCCTATCTTGGAAGACTGCCCTGCTCCTGGCAATAACTTCTGCTAGGAGAGTCTCAGAATTACAGGCACTAATGGCAGTGGAACCTTTCCTCATTTTTCATCAAGACAGAGTTTCTCTACGAACTAATCCTTCCTTCATGCCTAAGGTGGTTTCCAGTGTAGCTTTAAATCAAACCATCCATCTACCCACTTTCTTTCCCAATCCACAGTACAAAGGTGAGAGACTCTTGCATTCCTTGGACATTCACAGGCAGCTTTGTTACTACTTGGACAAAACTAAGGCTTTCAGAAAAACAGACCAGCTCTTTGTATCCTATGCTACAGCTTCTCAAGGGAGGGCTATATCCAAACAAACCATTTCTAAATGGATAGGCCATTGCATACGGTTCTGTTATACCCATCATGGAAAACCAGTTCCTACTACCATTAGATCCCACTCTACCAGGGCAACAGCTACCTCTACAGCCTTTCTCAGAGGGGTCCCTACTAAGGAAATTTTAGAAGCTGCAACTTGGAGTTTAGTACACACCTTCACCAAACACTATCACCTACCTCTTTATTCTAAGTCCAGGGCAGGCTTCGCCATTGCAGTTCTGCAGGGCCTCATTGCCTCCACTAACCCTCTGTGATACCTCCACCCTGCCTTAGCTTTGGGACTCAACCCAAGTGTGATGACTGCAGCAGGGTAACACGATGAACATAGTACAGTTTTGTACCTACCATAAATGTAGATGTTCGAGTGTTCACCCTGCTGCAGTCCAGGTTACCCTCCCTCCAACCCCTCTGATCTTTTGGCTAAATCTCTGCTATGCCTTACTGATGTATTTGCTTATAGCTGAAGGGATTTTGTGTTTGTACAGTGTTCACACCATTTGGTACTAATTTTGATCACCTTTTTGGGGGCACCTGACATCTGGGGCAAGAAAAACTGAAGAAAATGGCGTCGGTTGCAGTATATGTACCCCTGGCGCACTGACGTCAGGGATGAGGTGACAACAACCGACGTCGGACCAAGACTTTGGAAATCCGGCCGACTGACGACAGGATAACCCAAGTGTGATGACTGCAGCAGGGTGAACACTCGAACATCTACATTTATGGTAGGTACAAAACTGTACTATGTGGAGTGTGTGGTGTGTGCGGTTTTCAGTCCTATAATGTCAGCTGACTGCAGAAGCAAGCCCATTTTATAGGGCTTGTTGCCCAAGTCCTCCACTTCTGGGGCTCAAACCCCCCTTAAGCATGTTGGCTTCAAACACTCTCTCTCTGGGGAGTCGGAGCATGGCAGGAGAAAGGCTAAGGTACAGGATCAGCCAACCTCTGATCTGAGCATCTCCCGTAAGTCTTTAGATCTGAAAATTCCTGAGCCCAGGAATGACCAAGGGCATCCATGAGATATCCATTTTCATATAAGGCCAGCAGAAAAGAACAAGGATGGGGGGGGGGGGGGGTTGAAGGAGAGGGGGGGGGTGATTGAAGACAAATGAAGTACAACTACTCAGATGGAATGTTATGGTGAGTACATAACTTCTTTGGATCAGTCTGTCTTGGCTCCTAAGGTCTCAAGGCAAGCATCGGATCCATCTCCCTTGGCTCCGAGCACCTCTAAGATCTCAAATACTGTTATTTCTGGATCCCTTGTTCCAGGAGTCTCATCCTTGGATCCCAGGGCTTCAGATCCAGTGGTTAGGAGCCTGACATCGGCCTTCCAGGTAGAATCAGTATCCCCGGCTCTTCCCTCGCAGGTCCTTTAAAGCCCTGCCAAGTCAAGACATGCATCCTGTGCTTCTTTTAGGTCTTCCCAAAGCTTTACTGAGGCCGACATGGACAGGATGATGCAGAAGTTCCTTAGGGTGAAGATCCAGATGGGGTATTGCCATCTCCCTCCCATCTCGGATTTGTGATATCTCCTCCTCCCTCCATACAGACTCCTTTTCCGATTCAGCTCTTGGTTTCGGAATTCAAGGAGCCTGGGTACCCGAGAGAGTTGATGTCCGATCCGATGAAGCTTTCATCTTCTATTCAATCTGTATCCCTGACTACCACTGCTCCATTTTTGTTTGATCTAAGCGGGTCCCGGATCAGAGACGTTTGCACCAACTGTAGGGGGTTGACTTTGGTTACTACCCCTTGGGGCTTTGGCCTTCAGCTCTGGAGACCTCAGATCCATGGGTGGTTCTGCTCTTTCCCCTCAAGTAACTTTGGTTCCGAGGGAGAGAGAGGGGGCCTCCCTGGGCCTGTTGGCCTCCCGAGTTGCAGAAAGGGCTTTCTGTAGATTTCTAGAGTAGTTTCCTCACACCCAGCACCTACCCCTTCCTTTATTGGATCTGAACGCTGAGCCCATTGTTTCTATCCTAGGTCAGCCTGTCCCAAGGAGCCTTCAGACTGCTTCCCCTCAGGGAGTTCCCCCGTCTTCCGATACATCCCCGGAACACCCCACAGAGGAGGTTTTTGGAAAGAAAAATTGTAAAGAGGCACATAGACTCCCCTGTGGAGTCCCTTACAGAGGATACCAGTTTCGATGAAGAAGGATCTCCCTGATCACCACATGAAGGCATCTTCTATGGCGACATCTTACATCTCCTTCGGCAGAAAGGTGGATGGTCTGCCCAACCCTCCTTCTGAGGAGTCTGTGTTCCTGGAGGCATTTGGGATGGGCCCGACTGTGTCCTGGGTGACTTCCCCAGCGAATGAGCTGATTGACCTACTCTCCCGCTGGGCTTGGAAGGAACCGGACATGGTCAAGCTTATCCACAGGTGCACTGATAGGTTCCAGAGTCCTTCATCGCATTGTATGCATTTGAGTAAAGGCATTCCTTTAGATGACATTTTTGTTGCAGTAGCCACTAAGGAGGAGCTAGCAGAGCTCCACTGTTCTTCCGCCTAACAAGGAGTCTAGAGTGTTGGACAGACATGGAAAGAGCATTTACGCCTCCGCTTCCTTCTCACTAATGTCATTGAACTGCTTGGCTCACCTCACTCCTTTACAGAAAGACCTGGTTAAGAAATTATCCAACTCTCTTGCTGAGACCATGTAGGAGGAGGATCTGAAAAAGGTTTCTCCCCAACTGGCTACTCTTTCTTCCCTCGTTAATTTCTCTGAGGCTGATTTTGCATGCGATGGAAGGCACCTCACGAGCAGCCGGTACAGACATAGCCATCTGGAGACATGCCTAGATGTGGCTGGGTGACTTTACCGAACTCTTTAAGTCATCATTCTTTAATGCCCTCTTTGAGGGATCCTCCTTGTTTGGACCTTCTGTGAAAGATGCACTAATCCGCAGTGAGCAAGGAGGACCTTCTCTAGGAACCAACGAGAAGGTAAGAACTTGGTTCAGGAAGTTGCAAGGCTCTTTTTAGGACCTGTGCAGGGATACCCCTCCAGAGACGGAAGGGGAGGTTTCAGTGGCAGACTCTGCCCCAGAGGCTGGCGGGGGGGGGGGGGTCCGCAAAATCAGGGCTCCGGGGAACTCTTCCCTGATAGGCCCTTCCAGTGCTCCTGAAACACTGACTGTCCAATTCTTGAGGTAGTTGGGGGGGGGGGGGGCATCTTTCCCTGCACCTGGGTGTCTGGACAAGCATAACATACAATTCCTGGGTGCTAAATATTCTATCCAGAGGCTATTAACATTCCCTTTTCCCTAACTCCTCCAGGTCCAAGGTGGATGGTCTGCCCCAACGTTCTACCTAGTCAGAGGGAGTATGCACTACAAGAAGTTCAAAAAACTCTACAAAAAAGAGCCATCTAAGAGGTCCTGACCAGACAGAGTATTCAGAACTTATTCTCATTTCATTTTAGTGCCAAAAAGACAGGGGACCTGAGACTTATTCTGGATCTCGGCAACTTGAATCATTTCATCAAGAAGTCCGTTCTGAATGGTTACGGTTAAGTCCATCCTGCCACTGTTACGCAAGGATGATTGGATGTGCTTCATGGATCTTCAGGCTGTGTACTTTCATGTCAAGATCGACAGGCACTCCAGTAGTCATTTGCACTTCTGGCTGGAAGACCGTCATTACCAGTTCAGGGCACTGCCCTTTGGACTCGCCACAACCCCCCGGGTGTTTACCAAATGTTTGGCAGTCGTAGCTGCTCGCCTGAAGCTAAAGGGATTCCTGGTGTTTCCATATCTAGACGGTTGGCTCCATACTGCACTGACAAGGCATCTTCTGATACAATCAAAGGACTATGTTGTGAGAATCTTCAGTCACCTGGGCATTACTGTAAACCTAGCAAAATCAAACTTGGGACACCTGGTCAAAACTTAGTTCATAGGAATGCAACTGGCTTCAACGACAAGTGGCATCCTTGCCAATACACTGCATTGTATCTCTGAGACAACATGTTCTTTATGTACTAGATTGCCAGCAACCACTGGCCAAGTTGGTTTTACAGTCATTAGGGTCAATGTTAGGTACAATTGTGCTAGTCCCTTAGTGAGGTCCTTTTGAGAGTTCTCCAGTTGGCCATAGCGATTCAGTGGTCCATTCTTTGTCACCCAGTGTCTGTTCCCATAAAACTGTCTCAGATCTGCAAGAATCATCTAAAGTGGTAGCTGGAATCACACGACCTTTCTTTGCGTAGACTCCCCTTGCTGTCGCCATAGTCGGTGACCACGGGCACTTCCTGGTCTGGGTGGGAGTGGGGGGCCACTTCTAGGGAAGATAGTTCAAAGCATGTGGTTGCCTGCAAAGACCAAATTGCATTCCTAGAGATGAGAGCAGTCCTCACATTGCAAGCCTTTCAGGATGTTCTTCCTCTGAGAACGATTATGATTCACACAGATAACATTTCGGTAGCCTGGTGTGTCAAAAAACAAGAAGGGAACCCCTTCTTTGCTCATTGTACAGGGAGCCCATGAGAGTTTGGTAATGAGTGATATCTTCAGACCATTTTCTGATTTGCAACGCACATTCCTGAGGTAACCAGTGTTCTAGCAGGTGGACTCAGCAGGTCAGTTGACCCCTCACGAGTGATCTCTCTCAAACAATTGGTAGTGAACAACATATTCAGCTGTTGGGGCCAACCTTATTGCGACATGTTTGCCTCACCCCTGCACTTCAAGTGCAACAAATATTTTCCTCTGATCCTCACCAGAAGGGGAGTTACCAGGGGATGCTGTAGTCCGGGATTGGCCCCTGGGTCTCATTTATGCTTATCCCCAATTACCGTTGATCCCAAAAGTTCTACAGAAAACCAACAGGTCGAAGAGTTCATTAATCCTCATTGCCCCTTCTAGCCTTACCAGGTGTGGTTCCTTTTTCTTTGGTCTTACCTAGAGTATCCTGCCCTGGATTCTGGATCACATACAGGGTCTCGTATCTCACCCATCAGAAAGACAGCTTCCCGATCTTCAAGCCCTCCAATTCCATTAATTGTAAGAAAGTTCAGGTTTGCCCACTCCATACGTGCCAGTATCCTGGCCTCTCAGAGGGCTTCCACTGAAAATGCATACAATAGCAAGTGGAAAAGCTTATCTGTTTGCGCCTCCAAGGAAAATATTGATCCTTTTTTAGCATCTACAGCAGCTATTCTCCTTTTTCTTAGCACTATTTTTCAAGAAGGAACTAGTTTCTCTACCATCGAACTCCAGCTGGCTGCCATGTCCAGTTTTCATGCTGGGAAGAAAAATTCATTCACTTTTTCTTCTGAATTATGTAAGGCTTTCATTGAAAGGAGTTTTTCAGCTTAGATCTCCAATAAAAGATCCTTCTCCTTGGGATCTGACAGTGGTACTACAAGGCCTTACCCAGAAGCCTTTTGAACCAGCAGATTCTTGTGATGAGTTCTTTCTTGGAAAACTGATTTCTTAGTAGCAGTTACTTCCGTCAAGACAATATCGAAGCTCCAAGCTTTGACAGCCAAACTTTCTTCTATCATTTTTCGCAAAGATAGAATATCCTTAAGAACTAATCCTTCATTCATGCTTAAGGTGGTCACAGTCTAAAATTAAGCAGTCAGTTCAGTTGCCAGTTTTCTTCCCCAGTTTTTTGAACAAAGGTGAATACCTTTCATGTCTCTTGATGTTCACAGACAATTGCATTTCTGCCTCCACATAACAAAACAATCTTCAGAAGTCTGATCATCTGTTTGTCTCCTTCTTAGTAAGCTGGTCAGGACAGTTTCGAAAATCACTTTAATTAAATGGATAACATATTTCATTTCATTCATTTACTCTGAGGAAGGCATAGACTTGCCCTGATCTCCCAAGGCTCATTCCCCTAGGGCTATGGCTACTTCATCTGCCTTCTCTTCCAGAGCCTCAATTGATGAAGTTTGCTGCAGGCACTTGTCTAAGACTCGTACCTTTGTTGCACATTATAAGTTGAATATTGTTTCTAGGAGCAGGGCATCCTTTGGCTCGACCATACTGTGGCGCATCCTTCCTTAAGGGCCACCCAGGGATTATGTAGCTGGGGACTCTGACTCATTAGTGAGGAGGAATGAAAAAGACAAAATCAGATTGAAAAGTTATGTACTTAGCATAACTAGGCAGTTTTGTTGTCCATTTTCATTCCTCCTCACATCCCTTCCATCCAACGCTTGGCCTTTTGTTTTTGTGAAGTGCTTGGAAGAATTCGGAACCCATGGATTCCAGGTTTGAGCCTCAGATACTTCCTTTTCTATAGTTGTAGCAACCTCTTAAGTTATAGGACATCAAACTCGATCTGGGGAATTGAGGAAGGAATGGTACTTTATGGGTATAGGGAGGAGTTTTAGACTCTGATCCTAACTCTTGGAAAGCAGCTGAGTCAGATCCGATATTGGATCCGAGACCAATTAGTGAGGAGAAATGAAAGTGGACAAAACAGATAACTAGTTATGGTAAGTACATAACTTTTCATTCATTCCAGGTGACCACTATTCTGCATTGGAGCTTCAGTTATTGTCAGCTTCTGACAGGCGTCTGTGCAGCTCCAACTCCTTACCCCACTACAGTTTCGTAAGGAAGAACAATGGCTCACAAAGATGCTTACTAGTTCTTTCTCTGGCCATCACTGTGACAGTATGCATTAGTCGCAGAGCTAAAATTGCCTGTATTGCTGCCTGGCAAGCTTTTTATTTTAGCAAGCATGCTCTTGAAATTGTATCCCTTGTTCTTAGTAACCGCTGCTCTTTGTGGTCCCCATGTCACCATTGAGCATAACTGTGGTAATCTTAAAAATGGAAGAATAGTACTTTAGTTTCTAAAACAACCCTGTAAATCTTGTAGCAAACTGGAATATCGATGGCTTGTTCAGCTTGCTTTTAATTATTCCTGGCTTTTATAAAGTTTCTTCTCTTTTGAGCTCTATATAGAATGCAGTTTTTACAAAGATATGAATACTGACTTTAGACAAGGTCAAAGGTCTCCTTGTACCTAGTCAGTCGTATATAAAAACAATCTGTTCAGAATGGGTTCATTGTTTTGTTTTTAGTGATTAGCTTTTTTGTCACACACAGTCAGATGTCCTTACCTTTCAGATATGGTGGTGTCTTCTTGTAGTCAAAACAATTGCATTCATTTCATTATTTTTAATCTTGATGGTTACATCCTGGCTTTTCTTTTCAACTCTGTGGATTTTTGTCTAAGGCATACACTAGCACAGTATGTCATTAAGCATATTTTAAAATCTCTTTTTTGCGAACAGAGCAACTTCCAAAGCAGTGGAGAAAAAAATGCATTACCTCTACAGGCAACTTTTCAGAGAGACTGACTTCATGCACAGGCTAATACGAATTTGACCTAAAATGTAACATTGAAAAGAGAACCATTTACTGACATATGCACACATGCTGATGTGTTAAAAAGTGAGCGTATATATAAATGTTCAGGGATGAAACACTGCTTTCATTTCTTAGATATTTGAGGAAGTGTGATGCATAAACTGGAATTAACGGATGTTCTTTGTATTGTTCATTGTTGCTGTCCGTACTCCTTGGGGTGTGCTTCCTGCAGGTAACTTGACTGGCCAGCCTGTGTTCTGTTGCTCTGCCTTCCTTCCAAGGCCTTGGCTGCATCCACTGCTGTGTAAGGACATGGGTGGTCTAAGGGAAGAGCTGTTTATCACTAGAGCTTTCTTGGAATGCAGTTTGCTTGTGAAGTAAATGCTACCAGTGCAGATGTCCTTCAAGGATGCATCTGCAGTCCTTACAAATGGGTTGTCCTGTCCTCAGGCAGCCCTTCGGTCGGCCGGATTCCAAAGTCTGGGTCTGGCCTCGGCTGGTGTCGCACTTCACCCGACGTCATAGCTGCAGTTATTCGGGTATAAAGGCATCAGCCGACGCCATTTTCCTCAGTCTTTCTTGCCGCGTGGCGCCCGAAGCAGAAGCTGTTCGCAAGTGCCGGTCGGTCAGAACCAGAGACTACTACTACCGAATACTTCTAAAAAGCTAAGTACCCCGTTGGGGACTCTTTCTTGCCTCAGCCGATGTCAGAAAAAGTGAATAACTGTTTAACTTGTGGGAAACAAATACCTCATAAAGATTTCCACTCTTACTGCTTACCTTGTTTAGGCCCAGGCCACGACGTAGCAGCTTGTCTAGCCTGTGCTTCTTTTAACTGACGGACACTTAGACATCGGTCGGAATTTGCTGAGGAGTTTTTCGGCTCCGATTTTGCTTACATTATGCCGTCGGATCCTCCGACCACGCAAATATCGAAAAAGCGCAAGGAAAAGGACCGACACTCGCGGTCTGCGGTTTCGGCCGAAACCGCGGTTAAGCCAACCGCGAGTGTCTCGGTTTCGGCTGAAACTGAGCTAGCGGTTCTTCCTTCAGCCGAAAACTTACCTCCTACCGAGGCCTCTTCCAACCTGGTGGAATTGGCTTCTGATATCCCTCCTGCTCTTGCAGTTTCTCAGGAATTATCTGACACTATCCCCTTGGATATCTCTACCCCTGCACGTAGAGCTGCTAGGCCACCTGCATCCATGTCTATTAAGGCCTTTGCCAGGGCCAAAGCAGCTAAAACTACTAAATCTGTGCCTGCTAAGACCCCCTCTCACAGGCCTAGCTCTAGTTCACAAATGCTTAGTCTAGCAGAGGATCTCATTTCTTTAATCCGGGGATCCCAACCTCAACCAGACAGGGCCTCTCACCCACCTCCAGAGAAGAGGCCTAGAGCAGAGCCCCCTGTGCCAGTTTCTACAGATGATTCCTCTGATGATTCAGATAATACAAACCCTCCAGAGGCTTCCTTCTCCCCTTATGAAGACTCTGATGCGGAAGAGTCCATTCCTTCTGCCTCTCCGCCTGAGGAATTTTCCTTTGGGGAAACCTTGCATGCTATGAGGGAACAATTTCAGTGGCAGGGCCAGGATTTTTCAGACTCTAGAAAAAGGCTTAGAACTTTTCTGCATTTACCACAACATAGGCCTTTAGCCATACCCCCAGTTCTCTCTGTTGTAGATGATGCATTTAATGATGCTTGTACTGCTCCTGATTCACTACCTCCGGCCCCTGCTAAGCCTGATAGGTACTACAGGGTCCCGGACACGCATTACCATTTGTATAAGGCTCCTTTTGCAGATCCAGAGACTATCTCCCAGGGTCCTAAGGCTGTAGCAGCTACCTCTGCCAAAAAAACCCTCCCCTCTGAAAGGGAATCCAGGTCCTTAGAGATGGGGTAAAAAAGTTTACACTTCTGCTACCCTTTCAGCTAGGGCCTTGAACTGTCAATTCCACATGATCCAGTATCAAGAATTTATGCTAGACCAGTTAACCAAAAAGCTGTCCTCAGATGAACCATTAGACAAAAAATCTGTTCAGGAAATGGTACATAACATTCAGCAAGTCAGTAACCATTCCTTAAAATGCGGCTATGATGCACTGGAGGCTTCCTTTAGATCAGCCATGACTGGCACAGTTATCAGAAGGCATGCATGGTTGAAAGAGCAGGCCTTACCAGACCATGTTAAATCAAAATTACTCGATGCTCCCATGGACAAGATCAACTTGTTTGGCTCTCCTGCACAACAGGTGCTGAAGAAGATGGAAGAGAAGGCAAAATCTGTCCAAACAGTGAAAGATTTCTTGCAGGTCCAACCACCAAGGTTTAGCAGGAATTGGCCCTCCAAGAATTGGTCCTTTCCAGACTCCTCCAGAGCTCAGAGAGGCAGGAATAGGCGTTCAAGAGGCAGAAGTCAATCCAGGGGTGCCTACAGGGGACGCCAGTGGCAGGGTAACAACCAGCGAGGTGCAGCCACAGACACAGCCACCACCACTACTACAGGACAATCACAGTGACTTGGCTCTAGCACCGCCTACCAGGGAACAACTAGAAGCACCCTTGGGCGGGAAGCTAGCTTTATTTTCAGTAAATTGGCATTACATCATAAGAGACAAGTGGATTTTGCAGACAATAGACCAAGGTTACAGGTTTCACTTCCATACTCTACCAGGGAAGAGAGGAATGCCAAACCTACCTCCAAATCAAAAGGCAGAAGCTCTAAAACAAATAACTCAATTATTAAGGATGAGAGCTGTGGAAAAGGTACCATCTGTGGAGCAAGGACAGGGATTTTACTCCAGACTCTTCCTGGTACCAAGAAAAGAAAGCAAATGGAGACCTATTCTCGACCTGTCCGCTTTAAACACCTTCCTCATTGTTCCAAAATTCAAAATGCTGACCCTACAGCAGCTTCTTCCCATGCTGGGCAAGGAGTCTTGGCTGGTAACTCTAGATCTCAAGGAGGCATACCTGCATGTCCCCATACGACCAAATTGCAGAAGATACCTCAGATTTCTTGCAGGATCAGAGCATTATCAATTCTCAGCATTGCCCTTTGGCTTATCTACTGCGCCCAGAGTGTTCACGAAATGCCTGGCATCAGTAATTGCTCATTGCAGGCTTCAGGGAATCCAAATCTACCCTTACCTGGACGACTGCCTGATACAAGCGGATAACAAAAACAAGCTAGCAGAAGACTTGAAAAGGGTCATTTACCTGCTACAAGCCCTGGGATACACAGTCAATATAAAAAAGTCAAGGCTGATACCATCCCAAAGGATAACTTTTTTGGGTGCAGAGCTGGACACATCGAGACAAATGGCATTCCTAACAGTAGAAAAACAGGAGCAGCTCCCTCTCTACTTCTTGGCATTAACAAAGCAGAACCATCTAACAGCAAGAAAAGTCCTGCAAGCCTTGGGTTTCATGGCATCCTGCATAATATTGGTTCCACATGCCAGACTGCATATGAGAAAGTTACAGTGGTACCTAAGGAATTTATGGTCTCAGCACAAGCACAGCCTAGAAACCCAAATTCCAATAATTCCATGCCTGAAGCAAGAATTCCAATGGTGGGCTCAGGCCTGTCAATCAAACAAAGGATTGCCCTTCCACAACGCTCAACCAAGCCAAACCATCACAACGGACGCCTCAGACCTCGGTTGGGGGGCACACATGCTGGACAAATGCATACAAGGTTTATGGACTCAAGACCAGCTGCACCTACACATAAATCAAAAGGAAATGCTGGCAGTAAAACTGGCAATTCAGACTTTCAGACCATTTCTTCGACAAGGTCAACTGTTGATAAGGACAGACAATACCACAGTTATGTGGTACATCAACAAACAGGGAGGCACACATTCGTACCCTCTATGCCGGATGGCAATGGACCTCTGGAATGTGGCCCTGAGTTACAACATTCAGTTACAAGCAATTTTTGTACCAGGAAAAGAAAACATTCTAGCAGACATACTAAGCAGAACTACCACGGATGCCCACGAATGGATGCTGCATCCGGACATCTTCAAAACCATTACAAGAAAATGGGGACTCCCACAAATAGACTTATTTGCATCCCCACGCAATCACCAACTAAAGAAATTCTGCACAAGGACGCACCACCCACTTGCTTGGAAGGTGGACTCCCTATCTTTCAGTTGGAAAAACCTGACAGCATATGCATTCCCACCACTTCCTTTGATGCACAAGGTGCTATTGAAGATCAAAGAGGACCGTCCAAGGATCATTCTGATAGCTCCAGACTGGCCAAGACAACATTGGTACCCATTACTGAGGAGCATGTCTCGGGAACAAATATGGCCCCTACCCCTTGTTCCCTTGCTGTTAACACAGAACAACTACAACACCCTGCATCCAAACCTGAAAACACTGCAACTGACTGCCTGGAACATTGCATAAGAACAAATAACCCAAACTTATCCCAAAGGGTTAAAGACATTATCTTGGAGGCTCGCAGACCCTCAACAAGAAAAACTTATTCAGCAAAATGGAAAGGATATTTCATGTGGAGTACTGCAAAAGGAGAAAATGTGGCACCGTTAAACATAGCCAACATCCTGGAATACTTGGCAGAGCTCTTCCACAAAGGCCTGTCCTATTCTTCCATTAAGATTCATGCTTCAGCTATTTCAGCAGAATACGACTTGGATCCTCCAGTCTTCTCACATCCTCTGCTCAGGCAGTTTCTGAGAGGAATTAAAAATGTAAAACCACCTAGGAAACCACCATTGCCAGCATGGGACTTGAACTTTGTGCTAGAAAAATTGACACTCCTCCTTTCGAACCAGCAGCAACAGCAGAATTACAATACTTATCATGGAAAACTGCTTTCCTGCTGGCAATCACTTCAGCAAGAAGGGTATCTGAGCTACAGGCATTAATGGCAGTACAGCCCTTCCTGATCTTCCATCAAGATAGTGTCCATGAGAACAAATCCTACTTTTATGCCTAAAGTGGTCTCCAGAGTATCTTTGAATCAGGCTATCCACCTACCTACATTCTTCCCCAACCCACAGAACAGGGGAGAAAGACTGTTGCATACCTTGGATGTACATAGACAATTACGCTACTACCTGGACAGGACCAAGGGCAATAGAAAAACTGACCAGCTACTGGTAGCATTTGCAACAGGAATGGAAGGAAAAGCAATTTCAAAGCAGAAAATCTCTAAGTGGATAGGAAATTGCATTAGATTTTGTTACTCCTACCATGGGAAGAAAACTCCAGAAAACATCAGGCCGCACTCTACAAGGGCTACAGCCACTACCACAGCCTTTCTACTAGGAGTGGCTACCAAAGACATTTTAGAGGCTGCTACTTGGAGCTCCGTGCATACATTTGCCAAGCATTATAATTTACCTTTATACTCTAGATCCCGAGCAGGTTTTGCCACTGCTGTTTTGCAAGGGATCTTAACTACACCATAATTTCATTTCTCCTCCTCCCCCAGTTTGGCTATGGTATTCTACCCATTTGTAAGGACTGCAGATGCATCCTTGAAGGACATAGTACAGTTTTGTACCTACCATAAATGTAGATGTCCGATAGGAATGCATCTGCAGTCAGGATTACCCACCCTCCTTCCCCTCTGTGGTACTCCTAGGGTAATTGCCCATCTTGTAGCTAGCTGGGGGAATCTATTATGGTGTATTTGTTTGTATATATGTACATACATGCTTATTTTTTGTTTGCTCTCTACTATTTGGAATCATTGGCATTTATCCAAATTTGGCCTTCCTAGAGGGCACCTGGCATCTGGGGCAAGAAACACTGAGGAAAATGGCGTCGGCTGATGCCTTTATACCCGAATAACTGCAGCTATGACGGGTGAAGTGCGACACCAGCCGAGGCCAGACCCAGACTTTGGAATCCGGCCGACCGAAGGGCTGCCTGACGACAGGACAACCCATTTGTAAGGACTGCAGATGCATTCCTATCGGACATCTACATTTATGGTAGGTACAAAACTGTACTTTTGTCAGTTGGTGTGTTTCCAGAAGTCAGATAACCACCTCTTAGGGATTTTTTCTGTCTTTTTTTTTGTGTAATAATTTGCTTATCTAGATAGTAATTGTAATTCCATATCTACTGTGAAAGTTATTTGTATTATGTATGGGAAAACAAATCATTTAAAGGCTTTCCCTGCAGCACAATATAGGTGCATGTGAGCATTGTACTAGTTTCACCCTGTGAGTGATCAAAGGAGAGAGCAATTTCCAGGAGTTGGCAGTATTTAAAAAATGCTTCCCTTGTTCCAAACCTCTATAATGTCAGTACCACCTAAGAAAAATGCACTCCCGACAAAAAGAATGGAAAGAAATGCCAGGAAACAGAAGACATCTCTTTGGACAAATCTTGTCTTATCCAGCAACTCTGGATGCAGTGAGGTGGTTTCACAACCCCACCTTCAAAGTTTGTCTCCGGTGAAACCTCTAAGTCTGCACTGCAGGGTGCTATTGCATTTGTTTCTGCATGTCCTCCCAGACAGAGGATTCTGTTGTGCCTGATACCAAGGCAACCTCAATGTCTGATGTTAATGTACTGATTACCAAAGGGGAGGGTAGTGTAGCCATGGTATTTATTCATGAGTGGGTCCCTGGGGACCAGATTATGATCACCATCACCTTTCCATGACCCATGCTGGTTTTATCTGAAGCCAAGAGGCAGAAAGCACTGAAATCCAAACTTGTGCCAGCCACATTGCTTTGATTGAGGTCAGGCAATGCTTCAGCCCTTTGTACTTAACAGGTGTCTTCCCAGCAACTATTTCAGTGGGCTGAGGAGTTAATGTTTTTGAAATACAAGCAACCAGCAATGGAAATGTGCCTAGGGCACCTTAAAAAAAAAAAAAAAAAAGGGGGTGGAACCTACTGTGGAGGATTTGGGGTATCTGTGATTCTGATGTAGATGAACGAGTGGGTCAGGTCTCCTCTGTTGCACCATTTGAATCGGACACCTTAACCTCTTCATCTTCACTAGAAGTGTTCATCAGGGACACCTTTCATAAGATGGAGGAGTTCCAGTGGGAGGCAAGCAAGTCTTGATAGACCACCTCAGATATACTGCCAGAACCTAGAGCAGTTGATGTTCTTGTGGTCATTGCTATGCTGTCAGTTATGTTTATTAATGCATATATGGAGCCAAATCCCCCCCCCCCCAAAAGATGGCCTTTTATGGTGTTAAGGATGCCATAAAGTTTTATACAAGAATCCTCTACCTAATGTAGCTGGGGTTTCCCGAGATTCCAGAAAGGGATTTGTTCCATCTCCATTGTGGAACCCTTTTTCTAGTAAAGAGAGAGTAGGATATTGTAAAGATTTAGGATTAAAAATGTTTGAAAGGTATATACTTCTGCTACCCTGCCCCTAAGAGTCTTGACTTGCACGCCTACTATTCATCAGTCCCCACTGGAGAAGATGAGTGCTGAGGCAAGCAGGATCTTGGGTAAGGATTGAAACAGGTGATGCTTGAGTTTTGTCCTTTGCTCAGTTGGCGAAGCATTCCCAAGAAATGTGAAGGGGATGCCTCATATGTACTTACTAGGTTATTGATTTATGTAGGCAGCAGCCACAGGATCTGTCATTTAATTTGAAGGCGTATGGATGAGAACTCAACCCCTGCCAGACCAAATAAAGATGAAGCTCCTTATTGCGAACCAGGCTACAGACCCCCTGCTGAAGATGTGTAAAAGACACGAGCATCAAATTCAGCAGGGGATACCCAGCTAAATCCTGGTCCTTGTATCCTTAATGAGATGAGAACAAGTCAAATAAGGGAGGGGGGGGGGAGGAATTTTGGGTAATAATGGCAAGCAGAACTAACAAGGAGCTGGAGCGGTCACCATACCTGTGTCTCCCTGGGGGGTTGGTTATAACTTGGCTGGGCTGCCTCCATCCCACCCCACATCAGCCTTCTCCCTCCCTTTAACTTCTGTTTTTTACAGAGAGCATTTAAGGATGCTTAACTTTTATTAAAAACTGGAAGACCAGTGCCAAAGACAAGTGGGTCTTGAACGTTTAATATCGAGGGCTGCAGGTTACAGTTCTAAGAAACTCGAAAGTACATAATTCTGAAGACTGGCTCAGTCTGCTACATTCCTTGCTGAGAGATGTAATGGAGAGGAGACGTTGAGAGAGTACTTTCTGGAAAAGAGTAGATGCTTTCCCTCCAGGGTCTTCCTGGCAGCAAGAAAAGAAGGAACCTGGAATCCTATAGTGGACTTAAGTTTCGTTATCACAAAATTCAAAGTGTTGACTGTCCAAAGCCTTTTTACCTTTGCTGTCCCCTAAAACCCTCATGGTTCTAGACCAAAAAGATGCTTACCTTCATATCCTCACTGTCAAAGATCATATTTTCAGTGGGGGTGGGGGGACTGTACCATTCCACTTGCTTGCCCCCTTTGCTGCTGCTTCCATGGTCTTTGCCAAGTACTTGGCTCCAGTAATAGTGTTCTGTAGGGGAAAAGACATTAGCATTTATCCTTGCGTGGATGACTGTCTCATTCAAGAGGGTTCTTTGGAAGTGCTGGCCAAGGCTTTGGATTTCCCCTGAATTGTTTCACAGACTTTGGCTTCTTAGTCTGTCAGAAAAGACCCAGCTCCAGTACCACAAAGAACGGGTGATGCCTGCACAGTTGATCTTTGGAAACAAAGAATCTGATGTTAATCTTCATTCCATTCATCACTGATGGGTTATCGGTTCTGTCCTCGGAAGCCAGCCAAAAACTCTCGAGCTAAGCTTTTACCCATAGTACCCTTCTTCCTGTTACCTCAGATCTTGTTTGCCGCGTAGCCGTAAAGCCGCATTCAAGCCAGCACTTAGCTAAATCTTATATTTTTTTATATATATTGCTTATTGGAAAGTCTTGATACTTTTATTCAGCTATTTTATTTGTTTCTACCCTTTTAAAACTATTGCTAAGCTTCTAGCCTCTCTTTCAAAACTTTCCTGTCAAACTACCTTTTGGTAATCTTTGTATCATTGCTGGTACACACCCTTCTTCCCTACTCGCTGTGGTAATCTTCTAGTACAATTGTTGGTACTTTTCCTTCTGGTTCTTTGCCCTGTTTGTATAATAATAATTTATTTTATTTACTTGTTTTTTGCTCTGCCTTTGGTAGTACTTGTAGTTTAACATGTCTGGAAAAAAAGGGCACTTCATGCTTCAAACAGTGTCTGAAGTGTGGGAGAAAAATGCTGAATAACAACACTCATGATGACTTTGTGTATTGTTTGGGAATGCCTCATCTCTCTGTTCAACCACCTTGCTGTATTTTTCAGGGTTTTAGTTCTCGTACGTTGAATGAATGAAAGAAAGAATAAATTGATACTAAAGGGCCTTCTTAAATCGCTCATTTTTAGAGGAGCTCTCTGCATCGGAGGATTCACCCCCTCCTAGGAAAGAGAAAAAGAGGCCACATTCAGTTCCCTCCTCATCTTCTGTTGAGAAGGAGAGACAACCTAAAGCTAAATTGGCGAAACTTTCCGATCCGGACCAGAAACCAGCTTCTGTGGCATCAACTTCGGTACTGTCTATTACGATATTGTCGGCGCCTCCTTCAGCACGACACAGTCTATGGCACAGACTATGGCTAAATCGCAGATTTTGGCCTCCACACTGATCTTGGCACCGAGCCTTCCAATGGTACCACTCACTCAGGTGGACACCCCTCCCTTGATCATCTCAAAACTGGAGTTGGTGGTGCTGTTAGACACTCAAGCACGGACCCGATATTCCCAGTCAGTGAATCCTTTCTTGGGGCAGGTATATAGCCCTTTCTTAGAGTGACCAGAGTCCACATCGGGGATATGCATGTGATCCACCAGGAGCCTCTCCGAACTAGACATGGTGTGACTTGTGGATCAGCTGCTGATAGCCAGGGGGATTCCTACAGATTCAAAAACCCAATCCTTTCTTGGACTTGGAAATTTTACTTCACGAACTCCATATTACTCTCCTCCTTCGACCTCCTTGCAGGTTTCGAAGCCCACGACATCGACGCCTCTTTCGGCACCCACAGCTTTGGTGCCATTAGTGGATCTCACTTTGGCCCCGGAGCCAACCCTTTGGCTCCTTTGAAGCCAGGTCTTCATTAGACCCAGGATTGGACTACAGGCTACTTGGTACTGAGTTGGGTTCCGACCCTGTCTACCGTGCTGTCCATGGTGCCAGGAACCTTGTCTGTACTGATCCCTCTTGGGACTCCATTCTTGGGAGCAGGCTCAACAGGAGAGTCCCTTACAGAAGATACGGATTATGCTGAAGGGGAAGGGTCCTCACGATCACCCTCTGAAGATGTTTCCTTTGGAGACATCCTTGAGATATTGAATCAGAGAGGTGATTGGAAGCCGAAAAACCCTTCTTCCAAGGAATCCGTGTTCCTGCAGGCTTTTCATGCTCAACCATCTACCTCTTGGGTGACCTCGCTTACAGACGAGCTAGTTCAGCTGATTCTGTTGAGGCAATCCCATGGAGACCAGACAAGATTCTGTCTTCCCATTGAAGAAAACCCACATCGGTTCAAAGGTTTGCCAGTAGATGCGATGGTGGTGGAGGCGGCTGCCACAAAGAAAGAGCTTGCTGAGGAGAGCCACACTGTTCACCTGCCTAACAGAGTCCCAAGTGTTGGACAAATTGGGGAAGCAAGTTTTTGCTTCATCGACCTTTGCAATTCTGTCCTTCCGCTACCTGGCACATTTCACCAGACTCCAGAGAGACCTAATCTCTGAGCTCTCTGGTACTCTATCAGGACAGGTGTCTGACGAGGTAAATGACAAGGTGGCCTCACAGCTAGCAACCCTGGAATCGATATCTAATTTGTCCATGAGGTTAATTTCACATGCAACCAAAGGGACGGCAAGAGCTGCGTGTTCAGGTGTAGTTATGAAAAATCACGCCTGGATGCGCCTTTGTGACTTTGTGGATCCTTTTAAGTCTTCTTTCCTTAATTGTCCAGTGGAAGCGTCTTCCCTGTTTGGCACTAAAGTGAAGCCAGGTGTGAGCAGGACGGCAAGACCCTGTCTGCTGTTGGTGTACGTTTTTCTGCTCCTCCGGTCTCCTTTTCCAGGAACCAGTGAGGTAGAAAATTGTGTCACAAAAAGTCTCGGGATCCTTTTCGTGACACCCCCAGAGGCAGAGGGGGCAACTCTTCAGGAAGATGCCCCTACAGAGGCAGAGGGGGGGTCCGTGTAATCAGGGTTCCAGAGACTCGTTCTCTGGGCAACCTTACCAGCTCTTCTGAAGAGCGGCCTGATTGCTTTCCTCTGGAAGCAGTCTGGGGACGTCTTTCTCAGCACCACAATGCCTGGCTATTAATTACCACCGTTTCCTTGGGTGCAGAAGATAATAACCAGAGGCTACCAAATTCCATTCGATTCTTACCCAACACCACCAAAACAAATTCCTGACATTCCACCCAGTCCAAGGGAAGAAGCAGCTCTACAGATAGAAAAGCTGTATGGAAAGAGTCATCCAAAAAGTCCCTCCAGACCATATCAGATCCAGATTCTTCTCAAGATTCTTTTTGGCACCAAAAAAAGACAGGGCACTGCAGACCACTTTTGGACCTCAGCAATTGAAACAAGCTTCGTCACCCAGACAAAATACCGGATGGCTGCGGTTCAGTCCATCCGCCCTTTTGTGGAGGAAGGTGATTAGATGTGCTCGATAGACCTTCAGGATGCGTATTACCACATCAAAATGGATGAACACTCATGAAGGTTTCTTTGCTTTCGGCTGGGAGCCAATCCTTACCAATTCCGTACTCTGCCCTTTGGACTCTCTACAGCCCCCAGAGTGTTCACCAAATGCATGGCAGTAGTGACAGCTCACTTGAGACTACAAGGATTCCGGGTGTTTCCATATTTAGACGATTGGCTACTTACCACCCCCACCAGGCACCTACTGGTAACAGCCTTGTATTACACCCACTCTTTGGCAAATCTTCTGGTAATCTCTATAAATTGGAGAAATTCAAACCCAATCTTTGGAATTTATAGGGGTGATTTTCAATACCCATTCTTGCTTAATTTCTCTCCCAGATCACAGGCTACAAAGACTAAGGATCCACCTCTAAGTGATACTCTGCCACAACATGGTTTCAGCTCGAGAGGTCCTGCAGCTGTTAGGTTTAATGGCAGCATCAATATCAATAGTACCCCTTGCAGGGCTTCACATGCGACTCCTACAATGACTGTTATTTACCCAGTGGTAACCAAACCGTCATCCTTTGTCTTTCCAGATTCGAATAACAAATCGATGCAAGCAAGGCCTAACTTGGTGGATGAAGTCAGGGTCAGAACTTTGGAGCTGAACCTACCACCCCTTTCGGCCCAGTGCCACTGTGACCATGGACGCTACTTTAATAGGGTGGGGTGGGGCATTTTCAGGGAATGACAGTCCAAGGCACATGGTCCGATAGAGGCCAATCTGCATATAAACGTTCTAGAACAGAGGGCAGTGCATTTGGCGTTGCAAACATTCCAGTCTGCCCTTCCTTCGGGAGCAATTGCTAGTCAAATGGACAACATGTTAGTAGTCTGGTATATCAACAAACAAGGAGGAACCAACTCCTACCCCCTATGTCAAGAGGCCATGAGAGTTTGGGAATGGGTGATGGTTTCCAACTGCTTTCTGAAAGCAACGCATATCCCAGGGATTTCCAACGTGATTGCAGACAAGTTGAGAAGATGCATTCTCCTGCCTCACGAGTGGTCCTTCAACTCCAACATACCAGCAAAGATTTTCAGCCGTTGGGGCCAGCCTTGCTGCGATCTGTTCACTTCTGTCATACCACAAATGTAGTAACTACTTTGCCCTAATTCCCCCGCAGGGGGAGTCCCCTAGGGATGCTCTAATCCACAATTGGCCCACGGGACTTCTGTATACTTATACCCCCATCCCTCTGATTCCTCAATTCGTGAAAAAGCTCTTTGGTTGAAAAGCAAAGTGATCCTCATAGCACCTTATTGGCCTCGACAGGTATGGTTCCCCTTTTTCTGACCTCACCTACTTCGCCAACCTTGGATCCAACTCCAGATCTGATTTCTCACCCACAAGGATTGTGCCACCCGAACTTGATCCGTCTCAATCTCACAGCTTGGCTACTCCACTTCCAGTGATCACCAGGTATCGTAATCTCTCCTCTTCAGTACGTGACTTTATCCTGGCTTTGCATAAACTATCCACCAGGATACTTTATGCTGACAAATGGAGAAGATTTTCAATTTGGTCTAGACAGAAAATACTAGACCCATACCCTGCACCGGTCTCTGCCGTACTACAGTACTTATCAAACTTCTTTGAAGCGGGTGCCGCAGTATCAACTACACAAGTTCATTTAGCTGCCATTTCAAACTTTCATAATGGTTTTGGTGACTCCTCCTTAATTTCACATCGCCTAAGCAAAACCTTTTTGAAAGGAGTCTTATCACTCCAGACCTCCAGTTAAGCAGCCCATGGAACCATGGAATCTGACTCTAGTCTTACAGTCTTTAACATGGCCTCCCTTTGAGCCTGCAGCCGCTTGTGACATCAAGTTTCTGTCTTGTAAATCTTTTTCTGGTGGGCGTTACATTGGCCAGATGCATTTCCGAGCTCCATGCTCTATGCATGAAGCGTCCTTAGTTAATTTTTTATAAGGACAGAGTATCACTCCGGACCAATTCTTCTTTCCTTCCCAGAGTAATTTCTGAGTTGTCTTTTAATCGGACTATTTGCCTACCAGTCTTTTTCCTAAATTTTCAAACAAAGGAGAGTATTGTTTACATTTATTTGATGTCCACAGACAACTGAGATTTTACTTAGACAAGACAAAAACAATCTGCAGATCAGATGTTCATCGTGTTTCACTGTTGCTGTCATTACTCTTGGGTTATCCTGATGGCAAGCTACCCGCAGTCGGCCCGAGTTACAAAGTCTTGGTCCGGCATCTGTTGCTGTCGCCTCTTCCCTGACATCAGTGCGCCAGGGGTATAAAAGATGCAACCGAAGCCATTTTCTTCAGTCTTTCTTGCCGCGCGGTTTCATCGTGTTTCACTGTTGCTGTCATTACTCTTGGGTTATCCTGATGGCAAGCTACCCGCAGTCGGCCCGAGTTACAAAGTCTTGGTCCGGCATCTGTTGCTGTCGCCTCTTCCCTGACATCAGTGCGCCAGGGGTATAAAAGATGCAACCGAAGCCATTTTCTTCAGTCTTTCTTGCCGCGCGGTGCCCGATGCAAAAGCAGTTCGCAAGTGCCAGTCGGCTGACTCCTGAGATTTTCGAAATTGAGTTTAAGAACCGAAGTCTTCAATAAAGCTAAGTACCCTGTTGGGGAAACTTTTTCTTGCTCTAGACCGATGTCAGTAAAAGTTAATAATTGTATTTCTTGTGGGAAGCAAATACCTCATAAGGACTTTCACTCTTACTGTATTCCTTGCCTAGGCCCTGACCACGACATTACTAGTTGTCGATTTTGTGCTAGATTCAACAAACGCACTATTAAATGTCGGTTTGATTTTGCTTTACATTATTTTGGCCAAAGGTTTAATTACATAATGCTGTCGGAACAGCCGATGACTGGAATTTATAAAAAATGCAAAGACAAAGAAAAGGACAGGCATCCAAGGTCCAAAACCGACGACGAAGCCTCTTCTAGGCCAGTCGCCGGTTCTCATTGAGGCGCTTTTGCTGCCCCTGACACCCGCTACCTCAGAACCACAGGCCCTAGCCGACAGCCATGTGAAGATACCGAGGCCTGTGGAAACTCAAGGCCTAGGCAAGACACTGACTAGGTTTCCATTTCCTCTGATTCCTCTTCTGACCAGGGATACTCTCTTCCTCCCTGTGAGGACTCTGATGCAGAAGAGTCCATACCTTCAGCCTCTCCGCCTGAGGATTATTCCTTTGGTGAAACCCTGCACACCATGAAGGAGCATTTCCATTGGGAGTGCCAGGATTATTCAGAATCCAAGAAAAGGCTCAGAGACTTTCTTTTATTGCCCCAGCACAGGCCCCTGGCTATTCCTCCTGTGCTGGATATTGTTGATGATGTTTTTTCTGAATCCAGTCTGACTCCTGATTCTTTCCCCCCTGCACCAGTCAAGCCAGACAGGTACTACAGCGTCCCTGACTCTCATAAATTACTTTACAAAAACCCTGCTGCAGATCCAGAAACAATTTCTCAGGGTCCGAAAGGGGTTAAGGCTTCCACTGCTAAAAATCCTGTCCCCTCGGATAGAGATTCCAGAGCTCTGGACAGATGGGGGGAATAAAGTTTACACTTCTGCTACTTTAGCTGTAAGGGCTTTAAATTGCCAGTTTCTCATGCTTAAATATTAACAGTATCTCATGTCATTGTTAAAGCAGAAAATGGTTTCAATCTCAAAGTCCTGACTGTAAGGAAATGCAGGATTTATTGCATGCAGCTGAACAAGTGGGAAAGCATACTTTACAATGTGGTTTTGATTCATTAGAGGCTTCTTGTTCATAGGTTCATACTAGGCTATCTGCCCTAGGGCATTTACAAGCCTAGCCAGAGTGTGTTTGGCTTTCGCCACCCATTTTAAAATTAATTTTGCTATGCCCTTTTTCGAGGTTAGTATACTGTGCATCTGTCTAACAGTGACACAGAAGTGATACCCGGAGTAAATCTACGATCTCCCATCCACTCATCAAGATTCCTCTTGAAGAGAGTCAATGAGGGTCTCTGCCTAACCTGGACTGGGATTTTATTCCAGAGTGAAGGGAGCCTCTGGGTTATGAATCTGTCCCTCCAGCATGTCCTATTTATTTCAGTGCTGAGGTTCAAGTCTCTCGAGCGCGTAGTTCGATGGGATTTGGATTTTCTGAGGTGCAGCATGTTCATTAATTCCGGGTTGGACATGGCTTTATACGTCAGGCACAGATCGCCTCTGAGCAGGTGGTATGCCACTGAGTAGAGCTGGAGTTTCTTTAACCGGGCAGCATATGGCATCTGTTTGAGCCCTTTGATCCTCTTGGTGATGTACTTTTGGGGTCTTTCCATTTGCTGCAGGTGTCTGGTAAGGTACATCCCAAAAGGGGCATTGTACTCAATTATGGGCCTGATGAGGGATGAGTAAAGAGGCACGATGACCTCCCCTGATCTAGATGTGAATCCCTTCATGATTAGGTGGGCTATATAAAATGATTTTCTAACCACTTTGGCGACGTGGTTGTCGAATAAAAGATTGCTATCAACTTGGGTCACCAGGTCCCTAGTTACTTCTTCTGTACTTAATGGATTACCATCTATGTGGTAATTTGTGGGCACTTTGTTTTTGCCGAAGGGGATGACTATACACTTTTTGCGTTTAGCTTGAGGCCATGGCTCTGGCACCAGTTGTCTGTTTCTATGAGGCCTTTTTGTAGGATGCTTGTGTCGGCTGGAGAGTCGATTATGGCGCCCAGTTTGCAGTCGTCTTCGAACTTGGTCAGCCACAGTCCTTCCGTGTTGGCCTGTACCTCCGAGAAATATATACCGAACAAGAGAGGTCCCAGGACTGAGCCTTGTGGGACGCCACTTGTAACTGGTTTGGAGTCTGACATGGCTCCAGCAATTCTAACCATATGGGTTCTGTCCTTGAGCCAGTTTGCAACCCATCTAGTGACACAGGGGTTTATGTTCAAGCTGGTGAGCTTATCTATAATGCCCGAGTGGGGTATTGTATCGAAGGCTTTTGCAAGGTCCAGGTAGGCTGTGTGGATCACCCTCCCCTCGTCAATGGCCTTGGTGACTGTTTCAAAGAAATCGACTAGGTTTAAGAGGCAGGATCTGCCCTTAACAAAGCCGAACTGGGTAGGATGCAGTGTCTGTAGGTCCCCAATATCTTTATTTATGAGGTCCATGATGATCCTTTCCATAGCTTTGCAGACCAAGCTAGTCAGGCTTATGGGGTGATAGTTTCCAGGATCCGTTGAGGCACCACCTTTGTGGAGAGGGACCACTGTTGCTGTATGCCATTCTTTGGGTACATATCCTGTAGTAAGGCTGAGATTGAACAGTAGTTTTATGTTTGGGTTTAGTTCTTCTTGGAGTTCATGTAGGACACAGCCCAGGACACCGTCTGGTCCCACTGATGCTGTGTTTTTTGCTTTGGAGAGGGCGGCTCTTACCTGAGCATCTGAGATGTCAGGGGGGCAGCACTCTGCTGGGATAGATATTTGCCCTTTTGGTGGGGAAGGGTGGGAGAAGTTTGCGCTGAACCTTTCAGCTAGGATGTTGACAATGTCTATGGGTTTGGTGTATTTTTTGTCATTTTGGACGAATTCTGAGCATAACTGGGAATTCCCACCCAGGTTTCTAACATAACTAAAGAAAGCCTTGTGATTATCCTTAGTGTCCTGTGCAATTTTTCTCTCAAAGCTGAGCTTAGACGATTTTATGAGTGCCCGTAGTTTTTTGCTAATACTGATAAGAGATGCCTTCCCTTTTTTGGGATTTTGCTCTATCATGTAGTAGCTTCCTCCTTCTATTGTATAGTTTGTTTATGGCTGGGGTCCACCAGACAGGACGCCTGCCTTTGTAGGATTGGGTCTTGGTTTTGATTGGGATTGCATGATCCATGCATTCCTGAAGGTGTTCATAGGATGCGTTTATAAAGGATTCTGCAGTCTGGGCCGTATTTTCCACAGTCCTGGGGGCTTTGAAGGATTCCACCTCGGTTTTGAGTAGTGTGAAATTTGCTGTAGAGAAGTTTTTCACTGTGGTTTTCTGGGCAGGGGCTGGGGTCGGGATGTGAATATATAGTGAGATTAGTTTATGGTCTGATCTTACCAGTGAGGGATATACTTCTGGTCTGAAGCATAGAGTCCCCATGTTGGTGAATGTCAGGTCCAGTATGTTTTCCCCTCTTGTGGGAGTGGTAACAAGCTGTTCCATAGCATTTGAGTTTATAAATTCTAGGAACCTTTGGGCTAGGGTGTTGGAGCTAGAGTAATGCTCCCAGTCTATGTTTGGGTAGTTGAAGTCGCCCAATATAATGGTGTTTGGAGAGACCTTCATATTTTCCAGTGTTCTCAGGAAGGCCGAGTGGGGTTCCTGGGTTTGGGAGGGTGGTCTGTAGCAGGCTATAAACTGGAAGGCAGTTTTACCCACTATTCGTTGCACATGGATAGTCTCTGATGCTTCGTGCTGTGCCACCAACCTGGAGGTGTTGACGAATATTGATACTCCCCCTCCTTTTGTGGTTCGGTCCAGGATGTCCTTCAAGAATGCAACTGCATTCATAACATGTGGGTTGTCCTGCCTCAGGCAGCCCTCGGTCAGCCGGATTCCAAAGTCTGGGTCCGGCATCGGCTGAAGTCGCATTTCTCTCCGACGTCAGAGCGGCAGGAGTACACAAGCGCCAGCCGATGCCATTTTCTTTAGTCTTTCTTGCCGCACGGTGCCCGAAGCAGAAGCAGTTCGCAAGTGCCGGTCGGTCAGCTGCTGTATTCTTCGATACCGAAGTCATCAAAAGTCATCAAAAAAGCTAAGTACCCCGTTGGGGACCTTTTCTTGCCTCAGCTGATGTCAGAAATTACTGAAAAAGTTAACAATTGTCTTTCTTGTGGTAAACAAATACCTCATAAGGATTTCCACTCTTACTGTCTTCCTTGCCTTGGCCCAGACCACGACGTCTCGGCCTGTGTAGCCTGTGCTCGCTTCAACAAGCGCACTCTCAGGCGCCGGGCGGAGTTCGCTGAAGATTTTTTCGGCGATAAATTTGCTTACACCATGCCGTCGGATCTCCCGATATCGCAAACTCCCAAGAAGCGTAAAGACCGGGACCGACATACTCGGCCCGCGTCTACCACCGACTCCACGCCAAAACCCAGCGCGAGTGCTCCGGTTCCCTCTGAGACGGTCTCTCCACCGCTCCGAACCGAAGACACCGCATTACCGACGACTCCGATACCGGACATCACTCCGCCAGTTATCGATTTTCCTCCGGATACCGAAACCGAGGAAATGCCCGAGACCATTGCTGTAGACAAGGTCACTCCTGCACATGGAGCTGCCAGGCCTCCTATGGCCATGCCTATCAAGGCCTACACTAGGGCTAAGGCAGCCAGCAAAACAAAGCATCTTACTACTAAAACCATACCTCAGCCTACCCCAGAGACATAAATTATGTCCATGGCTGCTGACTTAATTACTATGATTAGAGGGTCACAGGCCCATCCTGAGAGAGGATCCCAGCCTCCTGCTGATAAAAGGCCCCGGTTTGAACCCTCTGAACCTACTCCTTCAGATGAAGATTCTGAGGGCTCTGTCCACTCTGATAGCCAGGAAGAGCTCTTCCAGACTTATGAGGACTCGGATGCAGATGATTCCATCCCCTCAGCCTCCCCTCCTGAGGATATTTCTTTTGGGAAAGTTCTGCATACCATGAGGGAACATTTCAAGTGGCAAGGGCAGGAATATTCTGATTCCAGAAAACGCCTTAGGACTTTCCTTAAGAAGCCACAGCACAGGCCCTTAGCTATTCCTCCTGTACTTGATGTTTTGGATGATTTATATTCTGACTCTAGTGCTACCCCTGATTCTCTTCCTCCTGCTCCAGCCAAGCCAGACAGGTACTACAGGGTCCCAGAAACTCATTCCCATTTATTCAGGGCCCATTCTGCTGATTTGGAAACTATTTCACAGGGGCCTAAAGGAGTCTCAGCTTCCACCTCTAAAAATCCATTGCCCTCCAACAGGGAAGCTAGGTCATTAGAGCGATGGGGAAAAAAGGTTTACACATCCACTACCTTATCTATGAGAGCTTTGAATTGCCTTTTTCATATGTTACAATATCAGGATTTCCTGTTAGAAGACGTACAAAAAACTTTAGCCACTCCTGATCCCTTAGACAGGAAGGCTTTGCAGGAAGCTGTACATAACACTCAGCAAGTAAGCAATCACTTCCTGCAGTGTGGATATGATGCACTGGAAGCTTCATGTAGGGCAGCTATGACAGGGGCAGTCATTCGTAGACATGCATGGTTAAAAGATCAACCTCTACCAGATCATGTAAAGGCAAAACTTCTGGATGCACCCTTGGAAAAGAACAAGCTTTTTGGTGCTAATGCTAAGGATGTGTTAAAGCCCATCGAAGAAAAAGCAAAATCAGTTCAGACGGTGAAAGATTTCCTCCAGGTTCAACCCCCCAGATTCAGTAGGAATTGGCCTTCAAAAAACTGGTCCTTTCCTAATCCAGAAAAGTTTCAAAGGGGTAAAAACAGACGTGGCCGAGGAAGAGGCCAATACAGAGGCCCTTACAGGGGAAGACAGTGGCAGCCAGGAAACCAAAGAAGTGACGCAGGGGTTTCACCTGCCCCACAGCCACAATCTCAATGACTTTCCTCTACTTCCGCCTACCAGGGAACAAATAAAAGCTCCCTTGGGCGGAAAATTATCTCTATTTGCAGAAAATTGGCACAGACTGACAAAGGACAAATGGATTTTGGATATTATAGACCGAGGGTACAGGTTCCATTTTCATACCTTGCCAAGAAAACAAGGCATGCCAAACCTACCACAAAACCAGAGGGCAGAGGCTATCAAGCAAATCACTCTGCTGACTCGGATGGAAGCAATAGAAAGAGTTCCACAACAAGAACAAGACCAGGGGTTTTACTCAAGACTGTTTCTTGTTCCAAGAAAAGAATCTCAATGGAGACCAATACTGGACTTGTCCGCATTAAACACCTTTCTCATAGTACCAAAGTTCAAAATGCTGAGACTACAGCAACTCATTCCCATGCTGGGCAAGGGGTCTTGGCTGATTACACTGGACCTCAAGGAGGCATACCTGCATGTCCCTATCAGACACAGCTGCAGAAGATACCTCAGATTTCTTGCAGGGCCAGAGCATTATCAATTCTCAGCATTGCCATTTGGCTTATCTACTGCGCCCAGAGTATTCACAAAATGCCTGGCTTCAGTAATTGCTCATTGCAGGCTCCAGGGGATACAAATTTACCCGTACCTGGACGACTGCCTCATACAAGCGGACGACAAATTGATGTTGACAAAAAACTTGGACTATGTCATACGATTACTTCAAGCTCTGGGATACACAGTCAACTTCCAAAAGTCAAGACTGCAGCCATCCCAGCAAATATTCTTCTTAGGAGCCAAACTAGACACAGCCTCTCAAATGGCTTACCTGACAGAAGAAAAGCAAGAGAAGTTAACTCATTATTTCAAAGGCTTAGCAAAACTCACCCAGATGACTGCAAGGAGATTCCTACAGGCCTTGGGTTACATGGCATCCTGCATTCTCCTGGTTCCATTAGCAAGACTACACATGAGAAAGCTTCAATGGTACCTAAAAAGCATTTGGTCTCAACACAACAACAACTTGGAGACAATCATTCCGCTCATTCCATGCCTACAAAAGGAATTCCTATGGTGGGCCTCGGTGAGCCAGGCAAACACAGGTATGTCATTCAAAAAACACAGATAACACAGACCATGACCACAGACGCCTCAGACCTTGGATGGGGGGCGCACATGGAAGGCAGGTGTACACAAGGACAATGGTCTCCAAAGGAAACACATCTGCATATAAACCAAAAGGAAATGCTGGCAGTAATGCATGCCATCGAGGCCTTTCAGCACCAACTTCAGCAAGGTCATTTACTGATGGACAGACAACACCACTGTGATGTGGTACATAAACAAGCAAGGGGGCACCCACTCTTACCCCCTTTGCAGACTGACAATGCATCTTTGGGAAAAATCACTGAGCCTAAACATCCAGTTACAATCCCAGTTTGTTCCAGGCAAAGACAATGTGTTGGCGGACAGCTTAAGCAGGAAATTCACAGATCCACACGAGTGGAGGTTACATCCGAAGGTCTTCACACAACTCACTTCGACATGGGGTAGGCCAGAAGTGGACCTATTTGCCTCTCACCTCAACCATCTTCTACCAAAATTCTGCACAATGACATACCATCCAAAAGCTTGGAAAATAGATGCTCTCTCATTCAACTGGAACTTCCTAACAATATATGCATTCCCACCTCTGCCACTGATGACCTCAGTATTACTAAAGATCAAAGCAGAGAGACCCAAGGGAATCATAATAGCTCCGGACTGGCCAAGACAACACTGGTACCCACTACTACGGAGCATATGTCACACCAGGAGGTGGGCCCTTCCCCAATGGCCTCTACTTTTGACTCAACACATTCTCGAAACAGTGCATCCAAACCTTCAGACACTGCAGCTAACAGCCTGGGAGATCCCATAAATAACCTCAACCTGTCTCTCTCCAAGGAAGTCCAGCGGATACTAACAGAGGCTCGAAGACCATCCACCAGAAAGGTTTGCTTAGCAAAGTGGAAAAGATTCAGCAATTGGAATACCAACAAGGGACATGATGCATCATTGTTGAACATCCCACTCATCTTGGAATACTTGGCAGATATGCTAAAGAACGGTCTCTCATATGCTTCCATAAAGATACATGCATCAGCTATTTCAGCTAGATACAACACTGATCCTCCTGTTTTTTCACACTCTTTGCTACGGCAATTCCTCAGGGGAATCAAGAACATTAAGCCACCAAAAAAGGCCCCAGTGCCTGCCTGGGACCTCAATTTTGTCCTAGAAAAACTGACTCTACCTCCATTTGAACCAGCAGCTTCAGTTGACTTGCAATTTCTCTCATGGAAGACAGCTTTCCTGTTGGCAATTACCTCAGCAAGAAGGGTTTCGGAATTGCAGGCACTAATGGCAATACCACCGTTCATAATTTTTCAGAGACAGGGTTTCATTAAGGACCTACCCTACTTTTATGCCAAAGGTGGTATCTAGGGTTTCTTTAAATCAAGCCATTCATCTGCCTGCTTTCTTCCCCAATCCTGAGAATAAGGGGGAAAGACTGTTGCATACCTTGAACATTCACAGACAACTTTGATACTACCTGGACAGAACCAAGGCCAGTAGGAAGTCTGAACAACTTTTTGTAGCTTACGCCCCTGCAGTCCAAGGAAAAGCAATTTCAAAACAGAGTATTTCAAAATGGATTGGACATTGCATCAGATTCTGTTATTCCTTTCATGGAAAGACTGTTCCAGCCAATGTCAGACCACATTCCACCAGAGCTACAGCCACCTCTACAGCATTCTTAAGAGGGGTGCCTACTAAGGACATTCTAGAAGCTGCTACATGGAGCTCAGTGCATACATTCTCCAAACACTACAATCTCCCTCTATACTCCAGATCCAGAGCAGGCTTTGCTTCGGCAGTCCTGCAGGGTTTGATTGCCACTCCATCCTTTTCCTAGAGTATACCTCCTCCCCCAGCTAAGCTATGGTATTCTACCCACATGTTATGACTGCAGTTGCATTCTTGAAGGACATAGTACAGTTTTGTACCTACCATAAATGTAGATGTCCGATAGACATGCAACTGCAGTCGGATTTTCCCTCCCTCCTTCCCCTCTATGCCTAGGGTCCACTCCTATCCCTGTTACTCTTAGCTGGGGATATCTGTTATGGTGTATTTGTTTTATTGCTCATTTATTTGTCTGGAATCCTGTTTTTGTCTTCCAATTTGATTACAGCCTTCCTTGGAGGGCACCTGGCATCTGGGGCAAGAAACACTGAAGAAAATGGCGTCGGCTGATGCTTATGTACTCCTGCCGCTCTGACGTCGGAGAGAAATGCGACTTCAGCCGACGCCGGACCCAGACTTTGGAATCCGGCCGACCGAGGGCTGCCTGAGGCAGGACAACCCACATGTTATGACTGCAGTTGCATGTGTATCGGACATCTACATTTATGGTAGGTACAAAACTGTACTTTTTGGGGCCACAAAACATGGTATGAGGTATAACCTGGTAGTGCTGGGGTGCTCTCGGGAGCCTTGAACCAGGTTTCTGTTACTGCACAGATATCGATGTTCTCCATGCTAAGGAGAGTTTCGAGTGCGTGCATCTTGAGGTTTAGACTTCTGGCATTGAGTAGCATTACTCTTAGTTTCTTATCCCTTGTGATACCTATGGAGGTGGGTTTGTCTTTTGAGCCTTGCCTAAAAAAGGCACTATGGGGGTGGCAAGAGCCTTTGCCAATATCTGAAAGCCCAGGGGTGACAGGTGCAAGCCGTCCCTAGCGAAGCATCGTGGCTTGTCGAGCATGTCATCCCAGGCTGACAGGCATTGGATCCCCTTTGAATGACACGAATACTTAAGCCAATTGTTGAAATTGATCATCTTGTCTTCATATTGTGGCATCATTCTTGGTAAGATGCTACTCAAGGTCAGGGTCATACCGGCCTGGGCTACATGCTCAGAGAGCTCCTCTGTCTCTCTTCATGTAGTCCAGGGAGGTACGTCTCGAGTCTTTCACACCAGCATGGACAATGACTGAGTCATATTTGTACTTGCTTTGGAGTGACCTGAGTGCTTGTGTTATGTGGCGGATCCTAGTGCCCGACAGGCAGCTCACCGTGACCTTCTCCTTGTTCAGCCTGGTGAGCGGGACGTCAGTGTGCCTGATGATAGAGTCACCTATTACAAGTGTATCAGGTGTGTTGTTTAACCTTAAGGGCTGCGACTGTTCAGCACACTGACTTTGTGAGCTATGTGTTGCACGTGTTTTGTTTTGGGGTAGCGGTTGCTTGGGTATCTGCTTTGGAGGTCTCTTTTGCTTAGGCACATTTTTATTTAGGGCCTCCGAGTATGTTTTTGTGTGTTTATGTGTTTGGTTTGCTGTTGTGGTAGGTCTATGTGAGACTGGAATTGTAGTGAGTGTGGTTTCCTTCTCCTCCTGACTGGTTACGCCACTACTGAGTTGAGAGAGCTTAGCCTCCAGTTTGGCTATATGGTTGCATCTCTCACATGTGTTGGAATTTGTTGGGAGGAGGAGAGGGTTGTCTGTGTATATGAGGCAGTTGTAACATTGCCTCAAGATTCCCAGATTCACCAGCTGGACCGGAGAGGAGATTGACAACTGACCATTGTACATGCTAGAATAGTATTGGGAATTCCTTTATAATTGAAAAAAGGGCCAATGGGGAACAAGATACTCAAGGGGAGCTTGTGAGGGTGTAGTGCTTTTAATTTTTTAGTGCTGACTTATATAATTGCTTTAGTGAGCAAGTGCCAGGCTTTAGAGTAGGAATAGGGCGTTTATTATGAGAACGAGATCAGTTCTGAGGGAAAAAGTGAAGAGCAGACTTTGTGGAGCCGAGAATGGTTTAAACCCAATTAAGCGGCGTTGCCAGATGCTGCGCTATGTGCAAAATCGCACAAAGCTGCCCTAAAGCGGGTTTTATACAGGGGAGATTTGAAAGAGCTAGAAATTGGCCCAAAATGGCCAATAGACTACCAGATTCTTGTGCTGGGAACACTCCTCCAGGGATAGATAGGCTGCTGTAAGCTCCCCACTGCCACTGGTGAACAAAGAAGCTGTAGAGCCGCAGTTACAGGCTCTGTTATTCGAAGGCATGCTTGGTTGAAAGAACAAAGTTTATCTGACCATGTTAAAGTTAAATTATTGGATGCTCCACTACAGCATGATACTTTGTTTGGTGTTAAGGCAGAAGAGGTGTTAAAGAAAATGGAGGATAAAGCAAAATCAATGCATTCAGTAAAGGATTTCTTACAGGTTCAACCACCCAGGTTTAGCAGAAACTGGCCTTCAAAAAATTGGTCCTTTCCAGTGTCAGACAGGCCACAAAGAGGCAGATACAGACGCCCAAGAGGCAGATCTCAGCCCCAAGGCTCCTACAGACCTAAACAGTGGGGTGCTTCAGCCCCCAAAGGAGGGGAAGACAAATCACAACCTTACAGGAAACCGTCCCAATGACTTCCCTGTACAGATGCCAAGCACTTTCCTTATGGCAGTACCCCTAGGGGGAAAGCTAGCACTTTTCTCAAAAATTGTCACATAATCACCCAGGACAAATGGGTACTGAATATTGTCTCTCAAGGTTATAGGTTCCACTTTCACACACTTCCAAAATCAAGAGGTATGCCAGACCTGCCAATGAACCAATGATTGACAGAGGCGGAAAAACAAATTGCTGCTCTCATGGACATGGGAGCTGTTCAAAGAGTACCACAGCAAGAACAGGGGCAAGGATTTTACTCAAGACTTTTCTTAGTACCCAGAAAGGACAAAGGCTGGAGACCAATACTGGACCTGTCAATCCTAAATACTTTCCTGGATGTTCCAAAATTCAAAATGTTAACACTACAGCAGCTTCTACCCATGCTGGGCAAGAAGGCTTGGCTAGTTACTTTGGACCTCAAGGAGGCATACCTGCATGTCCCAATCAGACAGACTTGTAGAAGATACCTCAGATTCATAGCAGGCTCAATGCATTACCAATTCTCTGCACTGCCCTTTGGCTTATCTACTGCGCCCAGGGTCTTCACAAAATGCCTGGCACGAGTAATTGCATGTTGCAGACAAAAAGGAATTCAGATATATCCCTACTTGGACGACTGTCTTATTCAAGCAGAGAGCAAGGACGTTCTACTAAAGCATCTGGCGTTTGTAAAAAGATTACTAATTTGCCTGTGGTACACAGTAAACGAAAATGAATCAAAACTAGTGCCCTCACAAGAGATAATATTCCTGGGTGCAAGCTTAAATGCAACTTCCCAGATGGCTTATCTCACGCCAGGCAAACAAAGGCAACTGACTCAATACTTTCAACTGATGGCAACAACGACCCAGCTCCCTGCAAGAAAAATTCTGCAGGCCCTGGGCTTCATGACATCCTGCATTCTACTAATTCCATATGCAAGACTGCATATGAGGAAACTACAATGGTATCTAAAAAGTGTTTGGACTCAACATTGTCACAGCCTGGAGACATTCATAACTTTAATTCCTTGTCTACAACAGGAGTTTCGTTGGTGGTCACAGGCCTGTCACCACAACAAGGGACAGACTTTCACCTTACCCACAGCCAGGCAGACAATAACAACGGATGCATCGGATTATGCCTGTGGGGCACATATGGCAGGGAAATGTATTCAGGGCACGTGGCCCAAGGAACAAATGCATCTTCTGATTTCACATCAATCAGAAAGAGATGCTAGCAGTACAGAATGCCTGACAGCTTTCAAGGACCTACTACATCCAGGACAACTACTAATAAAGGTGGACAGTATCACAGTTATGTGGTACATAAACAAACAAGGGGGCACACATTCCTACCCCCTATGCAGGCAAGCCATGACCTTGTGGAACACTGTACTAACCTATCAGGTACATCTGCAGGCACAATTCCTGCCAGGAACAAAGATTACACTGGCAGACGAACTAAGCAGAAATCTCATGGACCTTCACGAATGGAAACTAAATCCACAGGTGTTCAGCATGATAACAAGGAAATGGGGATGCCCAGACATAGATCTTTTTGCCTCCCCTCACAATTGCCAACTACAGAAATTCTGCACAAGAACTTATCACTCTCAAGCATGGAAAGTGGATGCTCTATCATTCAGCTGGAAACCTCTGACAGTCTATGCCTTCCCATCAATGCCTCTTCTTACCAAAGTGCTCCTAAAAGTCAGACAAGAAAGGCCAAAAATGATCCTGATTGCCCCAGACTGGCCACGCCAGCACTGGTACCCAATCCTAAAGAGCTTGTCTCATGGCCCAGCTTGGCCTTTACCTCAAATTTGTCATCTTTTGACTCAACAAAACAGCCAGGTTCTGCACAGTCAACTCAGAACCTTAAATCTGGCAGCATGGCAGATAATGTAGCCACTCAGACTGCACCTCTCTCCAAAGCTGTTATGGATGTCATTTTAGAAGCCAGGAGGCCCAGCACTAGGAAATCTTATGCAGAAAAATGGAAGAGATTCTGTGCTTGGAACTAGGGCACAAGGGCTCGACCTACTTGTTCCAAATATACCTCAGATTTTGCAATACTTAACCGAGATGCTGGACAAAGGCCCATCTTTCTCATTAAAATCCATGCCTCTGCCATTTCAGCTCATTACCTACTACTGCGGTGGTGGTGCTGCGGTAGCGTTGTCGCCTCACAGTTAGACGTTGCCCGTTCGATTCTCAGAGTGTCTTCTGTGTGGTGACATGCATGAATGGACGTTCCTTCGTTGAAGGGTGTGCGTTAGGCCCGGCAAACCAGCACGTAAAACTCTACTGCCAATCATTAGCGGACCGGAGTTCCGCTGTGGCGACCCCTAACAGGGAAAAGCCGAAAGACACAAACAATACGGAACCTCGTATTTTTTCACATCTTCTACTGAGACATCACCTAACAGGGGCAAAAAACATAAGACCCCCAAGGAGAGCACCAGTACCAACTTGGGATCTCAGTTATGTTTTAGAAAAACTCACACTGCCTCTTTTTGAACCAGTCAGCACAGCTGATATAAAATTCTTATCATGGAAAACTGCTCTGCTCCTAGCAGTAACTTCAGCAAGAAGAGTATCAGAGTTACAGGCATTAATGGCTGTGGAACCTTTCATCATTTTTCACCAGGACAGGATTTCTCTCAGGACAAACCCAACATTCATGCCAAAAGTAGTTTCCAATGTGGCCCTGAACCAAACCATTCATTTGCCAACTTTCTACCCAAATCCCCAGAATAAAGGGGAGAGACTACTGCACGCTTTGGATATACACAGACAGCTATGATTCTACATGGCTAAAACAAAAGCTTTCAGAAAAACTGAGCAACTGTTTGTAGCCTATGCTTCAGGATCACAAGGAAAACCTATCACAAAGCAGACAATTTCAAAATGGATAGGACACTGCATCCGCTTCTGTTATGCACAACATGGCAAATCAGTGCCTAGGGTCATTAGTCCACATTCTACCAGAGCAACAGCCACTTCAGCAGCCTTTCTCAGAGGAGTACCAACCAAAGATATTTTAGAAGCTGCAACCTGGAGCTCAGTGCACACTTTCACAAAGCACTACCACTTGCCTCTCTACTGTAAATCCAGAGCAGGCTTTGCCACTGCAGTCCTGCAGGGCCTGGTAGCCTCTCCAAATCCTATCTAGACCCAGCCGCTCAACCTCAGCTTTGGGATTCAACCCAAGTGTAATGACTGCAACAGTGAAACATGATGAACATAGTACAGTTGTGTACCTACCATAAATGTAGATGTTCGAGTGTATTCACTGTTGCAGTCCAGGGTACCCACCCACCATCCCCCTTTACTTTGCTGCGACTTCTCTGTACTTCTCAACTCTATACAACCTGTGTGGTAATTTTGCTTGTAGATGAAGGAAATGTTTATATTAGTTCATGCATGCTTTTTGGCATAATTTTATTTTTCCAGCCTTCCTATCTGGGGGCATCTGACATCTGGGGCAAGAAAAACTGAAGAAAATGGCATCGGTTGCATCTTTTATACCCCTGGCGCACTGACGTCTGGGAAGAGGTGACAGCAACCGATGACGGACAAAGACTTTGGAACTCTGGCCGACTGCGGGTAGCCTGCCGGCAGATAACCCAAGTGTAATGACTGCAACATTGAATACACTCTAACATCCACATCTATGGTAGGTACACAACTGTACTTTTCATGGCATCCTGCATTCTACTAATTCCATATGCCAGACTTCATATGAGGAAACTACAATGGTATCTGAAAAGTGTTTGGACTTAGCATTGCCACAGCCTGGGGACAGTAATTGCACTCATTCTCTGCCTACAACAGGAATTTCGATGGTGGGCAGAAACCTGTCACCACAACCAGGGTCTGTCATTCAGTTTACCCACATCCAGACAGACACTGACAACAGATGCATCAGATTATGCCTGGGGGGCCCATATGGCAGGAAAATTTATTCAGGACACATGGCCTGCAAACCTGATGCATCTTCACATCAATCAAAAAGAGATGCTAGCTGTACAAAATGCCCTGACGGCTTTCAAGGACCTGCTTCATCCAGGACAGTTAATGATAAAGAGATGCTACCTGTACAAAATGCCCTGACAGCTTTCAAGGACCTGCTTCATCCAGGACAGTTAATGATAAAGACAGACAACACTACGGTCATGTGGTACATAAACAAGCAGGGAGGTACACATTCCTACCCCTTCTGCAGACAAGCAATGACTTTATGGGACACAGCATTGGCTTTTCAAATTCACCTGCAAGCACAATTCCTGCCAGGAAAAACAAATACTCTGGCAGACGAACTAAGCAGAAACCTCATGGATCCCCACGAATGGAAACTGGATCCACAAATCTTCAACATGATGATAAGAAAATGGGGATGTCCAGACATAGATCTATTTGCCTCCCCTCACAACTGTCAATTTCAGAGATTTTGCACAAGGATTTACCACAAGCAAGCATGAAAAGTGGACGCCCTAGCATTCAGCTGGAAAAATCTAACAGTATATGCTTTCCCCCCACTGCCTGTCCTTCCCAGAGTACTCCTAAAGGTCAGACAATAGAAGCCAAAAATGATTTTGATTGCACCAGACTGGCCACGCCAGCACTGGTACCCAACCATAAAGAGCTTGTCTCAAGGTCCAGCATGGATATTGCCTCGGACTTCTCACTTGCTGACCCAACAAAACAATCAGATCCTGCACAGCCAACTCAGGACCTTAAACCTGGCAGCATGGCGGATAATGTAGCCATTCAGAACACTCCTCTTTCAATAGCTGTTATGGATGTTATCTTGGAGGCCAGGAGGCCCAGTACCAGAAAATCTTATGCAGAAAAATGGAAGAGATTCTGTGCTTAGAATCAGGAACAAGACATTGACACGTCTGCACCAAATATTCCTCAGATTTTACAATACCTAACTGAGATGCTGAACAAAGGCCTTTCTTTCTCATCAATTAAGATTCATGCCTCTGCCATTTCTGCACATTACAATACGGAACCACCTATCTTTTCTCATCCTTTAATAAGGCAGTACCTCAGAGGGGCCAAAAACATTAGGCCTCCAAGGAGAGGACCAATTCCGGCCTGGGACCTCAATTATGTTTTAGAAAAACTTACACTGCCTCCTTTCGAGCCAGCATCAACAGCAGATATAAAATTCTTATCCTGGAAAACAGCTCTGCTCCTAGCCATAACCTCTGCAAGGTGAGTCTCGGAGTTACAAGCACTCATGGCTGTGGAACCTTTCATCATTTTTCATCCAGACAGGGTTTCTCTGAGTACAAACCCTACATTTATGCCTAAGGTGGTGTCCAGTGTGGCCCTCAACCAAACCATTCACTTGCCTACCTTTTACCCAAATCCACAGAACAAGGGTGAGAAAATTCTGCATTCTCTGGACATACACAGGCAGTTGTGCTTCTACTTGGACAGAACTAAAGCTTTCAGAAAGACCGAGCAACTTTTAGTGTCATATGCTGCAGGACCACAAGGAAAGGCCATCTCAAAACAGACTATTTCAAAATGTATAGGCCATTGCATCCATTTCTGCTACTTTCAACATGGCAAATCAGTGCCTAAGGGCATTAGACCTCATTCCACCAGAGCAGCAGCCACTTCAGCAGCCTTCCTCAGAGGAGTACCAACCAAAGAAATCTTAGAGGCTGCAACTTGGAGTTCAGTGCACACCTTTACAAAGCACTACCATTTGCCTCTCTACTCTAAGTCCAGAGCAGGCTTCACCACTGCAGTTCTGCAGGGCCTCATAGCCTCTGCTAATCCTGTTTAGACCAGCCACCCATCCTCAACTTTCAGCCACCCATCCTCAACTTTGGGATTCAACCCAAGAGTAATGACTGCAACAGCGAAACACGATGAACATAGTACAGTTGTGTAGCTACCATAAATGTAGATGTTAGAGTAGAGTGTATTCACTGTTGCAGTCTAGGTTACCCACCATCCCCCTTCTCTTTGCTGGGACTTATCTGCACTTCTCTATCCTATACAACCTTTTTGGTGTATTTGCTTGTAGATGAAGGAAATGTTATTTTTGTGCATACATTTCTTATTGGTATATTTTTCAGCCTACCTATTTGGGGCATCTGACATCTGGGGCAAGAAAAACTGGAAAAAATGGCGTCTGCTGCATCTTTTATACCCCTGGCGTACTGACGTCAGGGAAGAGGCGACAGCAACCGACGCCGGACCTAGACTTGGAATTCTGGCCGACTGAGGGTAGCCTGCCAACAGGATAACCCAAGAGTAATGACCGCAACAGTGAATACACTCGAACATCTACATTTATGGTAGGTGCACAACTGTACTTTATATCTTTCTCTGGTCCTAAAATGGGAAAGATCAGTTTCTAAAGTGACTTTATCTAAATGGCTTAGAGACTGTATAATTTTCATTTATCATCATGAGAGAAAGTCTACACCACAGAAAAATCAAAGCTCACTCCACCAGATCAGTAGCAACTTTTGTAGAGTTCCACTCTAGAGCTTCCATGAATGACATCTGTGCAGCAGTTACATGGGCTACTCCTGATACCTTTGTCACTCATTGCAAATTGGATCTGGTCTCCAGGGGAAGGGCTTCATTTGGATCAATGGTGCTCAGGAATATTCTTCCATAAGGGCCGCCCAAGTGACACTAGGTAGCTGGGGACTCTGTCCCATCAGTGATGAATGGAATGAAGATTAACAGCATCAGATAAAGAAGTTATGTCTTACCATAACGTTCTGTCTGTGTTGTTGATGTTCATCTATTCATCACGTCCCACCCTTCTTCCCCCTCCTAGAGGCTCCTGGGGTATACTTTGGGTCCAACTCCTGAATTAGGGTTCTTGCTCAGAGACCACCTCTGCTTTACTAATTACGGGCAATCTCGATCTGAGGTAACCGGGAGAAGGGTACTATGGGTAAAAGCTTAGCTCGAGAGTTTTTTTGCTGGCGCGAGCTTGGTATAAGGCGAACTGTGTTACAAGGACAGAACTGATAACCCATCAGTGATGAATGGATGAAGATCAACAACACAAATGGAATGTCGTGGTGAGACATAACTTCTTTTTTTCCTCCTCCTCCTCTGCAGCACAAAAGGGTGTCTTGCGGAGGATAAGACAGATGTCCTTCTATATCACTCTTGCAGTGTTTTTCACAGTAGGGATCTCCTGACCGGGACAGACTAACATCTGACCCGTATACTAAAACCTTTAGATCTTGTATGTTTCATATGTCACACACCTGCTCCCCGTACAGGACATTGGACGTAAAGGTGTCATACAGATGCAGTTACCCAGAACTTTTTTGCTGCCAGTCCAAATACAATCATTGCTCAGTGGTCTGAATGCCCTTTTGCTGTGCTGAATACCTAAACAGTCAGATAAATGCCCCATTGGGGTCTTATTTTCTTGGTCTTGTTCTTTTTTGGTTATCTAGTGTTTGTTAGTGTGGGAGGCACGATTCCCCATAAGGATCGTGACAGTGCCTTTTTTGTCTGGGTGCTTCCCATGACCATATGTCCTGTAGCATTTGTAAAGTGTTTGTGGCTAAGACCCTTAGAAGTCAGTTGTCTTCTCTGGCCATCTATCTTGAGAGCTAGAGGTGTAAACTGTTAGCCCAGGGTAGCATGGCAGAATCCTCTAACCCTGAGGTACTGTTAAGCAAGAAGGCCAAGAAATCTTGGCCAGATTCTTTGGCTATCCAGCCTCCACCGGACGTTTATGTAGAAGTGGGTTATAACTCTGTAGATCATCTGGTGTCTAGGTCAGATTGCTCTGCCATGACCCCATCAGAGGCCAGCATGCATATTCTCTGAGGCTTTGCCAACATCTGCTCTGGACATTGAGGGAGAATTGCAGTTGAACATTTCTGAGGGTCCTAGAGGGATTCTGCAGATTCTGATCAGTGAAGAGGTTCTTGATGTTCTTGTTGAATCTTATCAGGGGTCAGAACCTCCGATGTCTTTTAGGGCTGATGCCCCTACCAAGAAAAAGCAAATAAAGCATAGTTCTGTCTGTCTTAAGGATCCTCAAAGGGAGTGGCAGGAGTTTACTCGGGGCATGTTTAATGCCATAATGATGTTCGTGTTTCCCTGTTGCAGTCATTACTTTTGGGAAATCTGCTGGCAGGTTGCCCTCAGTCGGCCTGATTAACAAAGTCGGTTGCTGTCCCTTCTTCCATGACGTCAGGTCATCAGGGGTATAAAACATGCAACCAACGCCATTACATCAGTCTTTCTTGCCGCTTTGTGCCCGAAGCAGAAGTAGTTTGCAAGTGCTGGTCGGCCGACTCCTGAAATTTTCATTTTTGAGTTTCAGAACCGAAGTCTTCAACTTAAAGCGAAGCTCCCCGTTGGGGAAACCTTTTCTTGCTCCTTACCGATGCCAGTCAAAGTTAATAATTGTTTTATTTGTTGGAAGCAAATACCTCATAAGGATTTTCATTTGTACTGTATTCCTTGCCTAGGCCCTGGCCATGGCGTACCTTGCTGTCGGTTTTGTGCTTTATTTAATCAGCGCACTATCTGTCGTCTGTATATTTTTGCTTCTAAATATTTCGGTTCTCGGTTTAATTATCCAGAAATAACGTTGGTTAGCCATCCGACTACCGGAATACCGGAAAAACGCAAAGAAAAAGACAGAGACAGGCCGTTGAGATCCAAAACAGCCGATGACTCTTCTAAGCTAGTCGCCATTTCGCCAGTACTCAGTGAGGCGCTTTCACAGCCCCTGATACCCGCTACTTCTGATTCACAGGCCTCTACTGAGACCCATTCCGAGTCTGGTATGCCCCAAGATACTTCACATATAGAACCCGTGGATGTCTCTACCTTGCATGGGTCCGGAGCCGCTGAGCAGGCACCGGCTTCTGAGGGTGTTTTCAGGCCTACAGACTTGCATAATGATCTGGATTTGTCCATACCTACTTATGAGGACTCTGATGCAGAGGATTCCATTCCCTCTGCTTCTCCACCTGAAGATTTCTCTTTTGGGGAAACTTTACATACCTTAAGGGAGCATTTCCACTGGGAAAGTCAGGATTTCTCTGACTCCAAAAAGATGCTTAGGGATTTCCTTCTTTCTCAGCATAGGCCTTTGGCTGTACCTCCTGTACTAGGTATTGATGATGCGTTTTCGGAATCCAGTATGGCCCCTGATTCCTTGCCTCCAGCCTCTAGCAAACCAGACCGGTACTACAGGGTTCTTGAGTCCCACAAATTCCTTTTCAAAAATCCTGTTATGGACCCTGAAACCATGTCTCAGGGGCCCAAGGGCATTAAGGCTTCTACTGCTAAAAATCCTTCCCCTTCTGATAAGACACTTCAGGGCGCTGGATAGATGGGGTAAAAAGGTTTACACTTCTGCATCCTTAGTAATCAGGGCTTTAAACTGTCAATTTCATATGCTAAAATATCAACAACATATCACGAGACTGCTTAAACAGAAAATTATGTTGATTTCTGACTGTGTGGAGAATAAAGATTTGCAGGATTTATTGCATTCAGCTGAACAAGTTGGCAAACATACTTTGCAGTGTGGTTTTGATTCCTTAGAGGCCTCTTGTAGGGCTGCTGTTAACTTGGTCTGTGCTTAGAAGCCATGCTTGGCTTAAGGAGCAATCTCTGCGTGATCATATTGATGCAAAACTTTGGATGCTCCTTTACAGCAGGACCGCTTATTTGGCAATAAGGCTGAAGAAGTTCTAAAAAAGATGGAAGATAAAGCTAAATCTATGCAAACTGTGAAAGATTTCTTACAAGTGCCACCTCCGAGATTTAGTAGACATTGGCCTACTAAGAACTGGTCCTTTCCAGCTCCTTCCAGAGCCACTACTGCAAAACCCAGACATTCTAAAACCACCAGGTATCAGTCCCAAGGGACTTTCAGAACTAAGCAATGGGGTGCTTCCACTTCCAAATCTGGAAACAACAAAGCACCACCCAATGGTAAGCAGTCTCAATGACTTCCCTTTGAAATTACCAAGCACTTACCTCTTAGCCGCCCCTTTAGGGGGAAAACTGGCTCTTCATTCACGAAACTGGCAACTTATAACCCAGGACAAATGAGTTTTAAATATAGCGTCCCAGGGATATAGATTTAATTTCCACACGCTGCCAACTCCAAACGGGTGGCCAGACCTGCCCCCAAATCAGTGGGCAGAGGCTCAGAAACAAGTACTTTCCCTCTTAAACATGGGGGCTATTCAATTAGTACCAGAAGAGGAAAAGGGACGAGGTTTCTATTCCAGACTTTTCCTGGTACCCAGAAAAGACAAATCATGGCATCCAATTCTGGACCTGTCTACTGCAAACACCTTTTTGGACATTCCAAAATTCAAGATGCTGACTCTTCACCAGTTACTTCCTATGCTAGGCAAGGATGCCTGGTTGGCAACTCTCGACTTAAAAGAGGCTTACCTGCATATCCCAATCAGGGAATCTTCAGAAGATACCTACACTTCAAAGCAGGCTGCATGCATTATCAGTTCTCTGCACTGCCCTTTGGCTTGCCTACTGCGCCCAGGGTATTCACAAAGAGCCTGGCTCCAGTAATTGCATTTTGCAGGCAAAGAAGTATTCAAATATGTCCATACCTGGACGATTGTCTAATTCAGGCAGAAAACCAGGCCATTCTTCAGGCAGAAAACCAGGCCATTCTTCTAAAACATCTGTAAAAAGACTTCTAACCTGTCTAGGGTACACCATAAACAAAAAGAAATCTCAAATGGTACCCTCTCAAAAAATTACATTCCTGGGTGCAAGCTTGAATACAACTGCCCAGATGGCTTTCCTTACGCCAGAAAAGCAAATTCATTTGGTGAGTTACTTCAAACCGGCGACCACAAAAACCCTGCTATCTGCAAGGCAAATACTGCAAGCCTTGGGGTTCATGGCCTCAAGCATTCTTCTAATTCCATATGCAAGACTGCATATGAGGAAACTTCAGTGGTACTTTAAAAAAAAGTTTATGGAGTCAACATTGTCACAGCCTGGAAACAATGATTCCTGTCATACCTTGCCTGTGCCTAGAGTTCCTATGCTGGGCAGAGGCCTGCCACCAAAACAAGGGACTGCCATTCACACCACCCCCTGCCGCCAAAACCCTAACTACAGGCGCATCAGACTATGCATAGGGGGCTCATCTTGCAGGGAAGTGCATTCAGGGAAAATGGACCCCAAATCAAATGCACCTTCATATAAATCAAAAAGAAATGCTAGCTGTCGAGAATGCTCTGACAGCCTTCAAGGACCACCTTCATCCAGGACCATTACTGATAAAGACGGACAGCACTACTGTTATGTGGTACATAAACAAGCAGGGGGTACACATTCTTACCCCCTCTGCAAACTAGCCATGGCCTTGTGGAACATGGCCTTGAGCTACCAAGTACAACTGCAAGCTCAATTCTTGCCAGGAAAGCAGAATGTTCTGGCAGACGAACTAAGCATAAATCTCATGGTCCCTCACGAATGGAAACTGGAAACTGGAACCACGGATTTTCAACATGTTGACACGCAAATGGGGGAGCCCAGACATAGATCTTTTTGCCTCACCCCAGAACTGCCAGTTGGACGAATTTTGCACAAGAACGCATCACAACAAAGCCTGGAAAGTGGGATGCTCTGTCCTTCAGCTGGAAAAACTTATCAGTCTATGCCTTTCCCCCTCTGCCTTTGCTCTCCAAAATTCTGCTAAAAGTCAAACAAGACAAGCCAAAAATGATTTTGATTGCTCCAGACTGGCCTCGCCAACACTGGTACCCACTCCTGTACAGTGTGTCACACATTTCTCCATGGCACCTGCCTCAGACACCTTCCTTACTGTCTCAGCAGGAAAACCAAATTCTGCACCCTCAGCTCCAAACATTGAATCTTGCAGCTTGGCTAATCACTTAAATTCACCCTTAGCATCTCTCAGCAAACCTTTGATGGATGTCGTTTTGGAGGCGAGAAGATCTAGTACTAGAAAATCTTATGCTGAAAAATGGAAAATATTCTGTGCCTGGAATCAGTCTCAAGGGATGAGCAAAGCAGTGCCCAATTTACCTCAGATTTTGCAATACTTAACTGAGATGCTTCATAAGGGCCTGTATTTTTCTTCCATAAAAATCTGTCTCAGCCATTTCAGCTCATTACAACACAGACCCCCCCCCCCCCTTCTCTCATCCTCTTCTAAAGCAATATCTCAGAGGGGCCAAAAACTTGAGGCCACCCAGGAGAGCTCCAACCCCTACCTGGGACCTTAATTTTGTATTGGAGAAACTCACTCTACCTCCTTTCGAGCCAACTGCAGACTTAAAATTTCTTTCCTGGAAGACAGCCTTCCTTTTGGAAATCACTTCAGCTAGAAGGATGTCTGAATTACAGGCCCTTATGGCAGTGGAACCTTTCATGCAGACAGAGTGTCACTCAGGACCAATCCATCATTCATGGCCAAGGTAGTACCCAGTGTGGCTCTTAATCCGTCCATTCATTTGCCAACTTTCTTTCCCAATCCACAGAACAAGGGAGAGCGGATTCTGCATTCATTGGCTGTACACAGACAACTTAGATTCTACTTGGGACAGGACTAAATCTGGAAGGAAATCTGAACAACTGCTGGTAGCATTTGCTGCAAGGGCAGAGGGGAAGGCTATTTCAAAGCAAACCATTTCTAAATGGATAAGCCACTGTATTAATTTCTGTTATAAGCACCATGGAAACCTATCCTCCAGGGGATCAGATCACATTCCACCAGGGCTGCATCTACTTCAGCAGCCTTTCTTAGAGGCATTCCTACCAGGGATATTGTAGAAGCCGCTACCTGGAGTTCAGTTCATACTTTGACCAAGCATTATCACTTATCAATCTTCTTTAAATGCAGAGCTGGCTTTGCCACTGCTGTTTTGCAGGGCCTTATAGCTGGTCCTAATGCTGTATAAATCCATCCTCCCAGCCTTAGATTTGGGAATCTACCCAAATGTAATGACTGCAACAGTGAAACATGAACATAGTACAGTTGTGTACACTTACCATAAATGTAGATGTTCGAGTGTATTCACTGTTGCAGTCCTGGTTACCCTCCCTTCAGTCCCCTGTTTTTTTCTTTCACTATACTATATATATATATATAGATATATATATATATATATATATATATATATATATATATATATATATATTTTTTTTTTTTGGGGGGGGGGGGCACCTGACATCTGGGGCAAGAAAAACTGATGTAGTGGCGCGTCGGCTGCATGTTTTATACCCCTGATGTCATGGAAAAAGGGGCAGCAACTGAAGCAGGACCCAAGACTTTGTTAATCAGGCCGACTGAGGGCAACCTGCCAGCAGATTACCCAAATGTAATGACTGCAACAGTGAATACACTGGAACATCTATATTTATGGTAAGTGTACACAACTGTACTTTCCTGAAGCTTTCCGTAGGGGTTTCTGTGCCTGCTTCCCTTTGGACTTATACTCTTGCCAAATGGGCTAGGGAACCATATTCATCAAATGAGGTTTCAGAGTCTGATGCTGGGTCCCTGTGCTACTCTTTCTAGTTGCCTTCACCTTTGGCTTATGGTTCTGATGAAGAAGAGTTTGTAAGTCCTCAATCTCCTTTTGAGGAGTTGCCTTTTGGAGACACTACAGCTAAAATGATGGAATACTTTGAGGGATTTTTCTAGTGTCTGATATCCCAGATATAAGGTGTTATGTGCTGCATCAGGTGGACACTCATAAGCCTACTGCAGTACCTCCTGTGTTAGCTGCTTTGTTAGATGTCTTTAATAGCTGCTTTTAAGTCTCCTGATTCTCAGCCTCCTGCTTCAAAGAAGCAAAAACAGCAAAGCAACAGCAGCAAATACAACAAAGAACTAAGACCAGGAACCCAATGGATAAAATGTATTCCTCTCTGATGTCTCGGCATACACTACCTTCTTAGAGTACACAGTTACTTCACATCACACACTTGTTTTATGTACAGTACGAAATAGGAAATTAAACAGTAAAGTCATCAGTTAATATCATGAAACACTTAAAACATTTCAAGTAATATATGCCAATTAAAATCAACATTCATACCCTTTGGAAACAAAGTATCAAACTTTAATATATACACTGCTTATTTATAAAGAAGTTTATTCTTGATGAAGCCCCCCCCCCCCCAAAAAAAAAAAACACACACTACTTTTTCTAAAATTGTTGCTTGTTAGACCATGAACAAAACTACCATGTGCTTCCAAAGAATATTGTGCCATTGAACTCTGTTCCTTATTATTTAATATATCACGAGGATGTTCTAATAGCCTTGTTTTAAAAGCCCTTTTGGGCTCACCTGTGACGCCTGTGCCCTGGACCAGCTGTCAAGGAGCCTCAATCCTCACCACTAACACCAGAGAGGGCTTCTCATGTAGGAGAAAGGATAACAAGTACACACAGTAAAGTGCAATTTTCCTTAAGAGCACACAGAGATCACAGTCAGTCCCGGGCTGGTCGCTCCCTTGGTCCCCAATAAGGCTCCCACTAGCACAGCTATAGGGTCCAGATCTCAGCCTAGCTGGCAAGCTAATCTCCAGTACCCTCTGTGTCCAACCAGTGCTTCGTGTCCCTGCCCAAGCAGCTAATAATTATCAGCTACCCAAAGGCCTTTAAAAGGGTGTCCAATTATTACTGTGCAATATTATTATCCACTAGTAGTGTAACTTAAGCAATCAAGGCTTATTGGAAGGGCTTAGTACAGGATCACTTATAAGCATGCAATGTACTCTAGAGCTTAATTTATCTTTACATAAACCAGCAACAAACATTTCTGCTGGGCCCTCCCAGATTACATCATTTTGACTATTAGGTTTTCCCAGTATACACATTACATCATTTTGACACTTAGCCTTGGGGTTCCCAGGCCAACAGGCTACATTATTTAGCAAGCTAACACCTACTCAGGAAGCTACAACAATAAAAGACATCCAGAAAAAGAAGTGAATTCTGCTAAAGAACGCTCAGCAGAACAAAAACAATGTAAATATTGGAAGAGTGTTGCACCACAAGTATTAGTATTTCATCTGAGTTTTCAAACTTACTAAACAACCAAAATGGCGAAAAAACAGCTTCAATAACAGGCTTTCACCATATTAAATCCACAATATATGAAATATAGAGCTTTGCTGTTGTAAACATCAAGTGGTAGTGTAATTCCACAGCTTTAAAACACGTAGATATCATAAAAACAGAAAAAAACTGACATAAAAGTGATGAACCCTTCTGATGTAAACAACGGACAAGCGCGTTCAGCTTTTTCAAGCCTTCTTCAGATCCAAATGGGTAAGCTGGGTTTAGTGTTTAAAAGTTGGTATCATCCAATGAAACAGCCAGAAATGGGTGGGTGCACTTTACATCAGCCTCATTCTTTACACACTCTCTCATTTTACAAATCTTTTCCTATAAACATATTCAACTTCATATAAGCCCATGGTTAAATTAGCATATGAGGGGGCAAAAGCTGCCCCCATAGCTGTTCTATGTTTCTGATGATAAACTTGGCTATCAAACTATTTATTCTTCAAACAAAAATGGTCTAAATCTACAATATATTCTGTAGTGGGTGACTTCCCCATGAAGAATGTAATAGCTTGCAGGCCATGGCAATGTTTAATGTTAGTATATAAACTTTTCACATCTAGAGTCACCCAGTACATCTTATTAGTCCATTGTATTGTCCTTAACTTGCTTAGAAAATCAAAAATATCTTTAACATAAGCAGGTAATAAAATTACCTTGGGTAGCAACAGGAAATGCAGCAATTGTCCCAGACTATAAGTGAAATAATTTCTACCTGAAACAATAGGGTGCCCCAGAGGGGCCTGTATACTTTTGTGAATTTTAGGTAAACAGTAGAAAGTGGCAATACTATGACTATTCATAGTTAGCTTATTCTGAACATCATCAGCAGTTAAATTTTTGGGTGACTCTAGATGTGAAAAGTTTATACACTAACATTAAACTTTGCCATGGACTGGAGGCAATTAGATTCTTTGTGTGGGAGTCACCCACTACAGAATATATTGTGGATTTAGTACATTTTTGTTTGAAGAATAACTATTTTGAGTTTCATAGCCAAGTTAATCATCAGAAATGTGGAACAGCTGTGGGGGGAGGGGGGCGGCTTTTGCCCCCTCGTATGCTAATTTAACTATGGGCTTATTTGAAGTTGATTATGTTTATAGGAAAAGATTATTTTGTCAGTAAGTGAAATATTGTTTTAGATTTATTGATGATTTAATTTTTTATGTGAAGGAGGGATACAGGAAGTGCAGAATGTTTTGGATGAATTACAAGTAAACAGATTTAGTTTCACATTTGATGGCATCCAAATAGGGAAGAAGGTGTCCTTTATGGATGGAGATTTGTTACTTAAGGAAGATGGTATACAAACTACAAAAGCACACAGGAAATTTCAGGGGAAATATATTATTTGAAAGCAACAAGTTGTCATCCTGGGCATACGATTGATGCCTTACCTTATGGTGAATGCATACGTCTTTACAGACTATGCAGCGACGAACAAGATTTTTTAAGGGAGTTAGGTTATACTTGTGAGATGTTTAAAAAGCGTGGTTATGGTGAAGATATAATCGCTAAAGGATGGTCTAGATTTAATAAAGAGTATATAGGAAACAATAGAAAATGGAAGGGAGTTTCCAAATTAAATAGCAATACTGAATCTGGTTGTGAAATGTATTTTGTAACCACATGTAGTGGATTCAGCAATAGGTTTTATGAGATAGTACAAGCAGAGTGGCAGCTATTAGCAAACTTAAAGGTTGGAAGTTCAAGGATGCCTAATAAACTTGTTGCTTCATATAGAGTGGGCAGGAATATTGAGGGCTTTTTGGTGAAATCTAGGTTCTGCAGACCCAAGGAGGTCTTGTATGAGTCATTAAGAATAAAAGGATCAGTAGGATGTGGCAAATGCAAGGCATCTAAATTTATTGTGCTTTATTTTGGACTTTTAAATGGTCGAAGATTTGAAGTTTGTGGGAATTATAGGTGTAACACTGAGGGCATCATTTATGCCCTCAGATGTCCTTGTAATAAGTTTTATGTGGGTGAGTCCAAAAGGGCTTTTAAAATAAGGCTATTAGCTGATAATTATTAGCTGCTTGGGCAGGGACACGAAGCACTGGTTGGACATAGAGGGTACTGGATGTTAGCTTGCCAGCTAGGCTGAGATCTGGACCCTATAGCTGTGCCAGTGGGGAGTCGGACCTGGGAAGCAAGGGAGCGACCAGCCCGGGACTGACTGTGATCTCTTAAGGAAATTGCACTTTATTGTGTGTACTTGTTATCCTTTCTCCTATATGAGAAACCCTCTCTGGTGTTAGTGGTGAGGATTGAGGCTCCTTGATAGCTGGTCCAGGGCACAGGCGTCACAGGTGAGCCCAAAAGGGCTTTTAAAATAAGGCTATTAGAACATGTTCGTGATATATTAAATAATAAGGAACAGAGTTCAGTGGCACAACATTCTTTGGAAGCACATGGTAGTTTTGTTCATAGTTTACAAGCAACAATTTTAGAAAAAGTAGTGTGCGTTTTTTTTTGGGGGGGGGGGTGGCTTCAGCAAGAATAAACTTCTTTTATAAAGAAGCACTGTATATATTAAAGTTTGATACTTTGTTTCCAAAGGGTATGAATGTTGATTTTAATTGGCATGTATTAACTGCTGACTTTATTGTTTATTTGCCTATTTAGTAGTGTGTATAAAACAAGTATGCGATGTGAAGTAACTGTATACTCCAAGAAGGCAGTGTATGCCGAGATGTCAGAGAGGAATAAACTTTATTCATTAGGTTCCTGGTCTTTGTTCTTCGTTGTGTTTCTTGCTCCAAAGAAACCAAACCGGTTCTATAAGGTTCCTGAGAATTCCCAATTCTTAAAGTGTCGTCCTGCTGATCCTCCTGTGGTATCAGTCTCTTCTGACAAGCCTCTTAAACGTTTGCCCTCTTCCAAGCTTCTGCCTTCAGGTAAGGATAGTAGGAAAATGGAAAGAATTGGTAAGAAGGTTGAACTGCTTCTACTTTGGCCTTTTTGGCCATCAGTTGCCAGACCCACATGACCAGATATACTCTGGCCTTGATTGCCCAGGCTTGTCTGGTTATTTCCAACCTCCGTAATTCTGAAGTAAAATCTCCTACTCTATTTTGAGCTCTACCTCTTAGGTGGCTTGTCACTCTTATCAAGTGTAGCTATGATGCTGCTGATGCATCTTCTAGAGCTGGTGCCTTTAGGTCTGGTGTGTGAGGTGTTATTCTTGGCTTAGCCTACAATTTTTACCTGAAGACATTATGGCCAAGTTGCTGGATGTTCCTTTGGATAATAAAAATCTCTTTGGGACTGCTGCTGCTGCTATGTTCAAGTTCTTTTTGGAAAAAGGTAAAGCTTTGCAGGATGTTAAACATATTTTTTGTGTCCCCTATCCCCCGAGCTTTAGAGGAACTAGCCTGCTATGTCTGGTTTGTTTGTAGGCAGCCTCATCAGGCCACCATAGGCAGTAAGGGTGGTAGGCGAGTTCCTCCTGCTAAGTCTTCTCAGGCTCCTTTGGCTCAGAATCCTCCATTATCTGATAAGCCTGCATCTCTTTGAAATCTTCAGTGGTATGTCTAGCCAGTTTGGCTTCAGTAATGCCACCCTCTGGATTTCACTGTGCCTCTTCTTTGTCTAAAGCGGAAATTTGGTGAATTCAGCAACATTCCCTCAACCCAGGCCTGCATTTTCAGCCTCTGCTTCTGTCTCAGGAACTATTCACTGATGCTTCAGACATGGGTGGGGGATTTCCTATAGTTATCTGAAAGTTCAAGGTCTTTGACCTCTCATCAGAAGTCAGACCATATCAGCATCAGAGATGAAAGCTCTGGTTCTGGCCCATGAGACTTTTCACCCCATGCTCTCTCTACAGACCCTCTGAAGGTTTACACAGCCACTACCACAGTGATGTGGTATGTCAACAAGCACACACAGACACACAGAGACACACACACACACACACACACACACAGACGTACTTGCTTATGTCTACCATTGGAGGTTACAGTGCATACTTAAAAGACAGCTCAGTAGGTAGGCATGACTCTTGTCTCTCACTCTTAGCAGCCTACATTCCTTCACAAGAAAATGTTTTTAAAGGCAGGCTTAGCAGAGCTTTAATAGACCAGTGATGAATGAATACTAAACAACAATGTCTTCCTAGATCTGATCTGCCAGAAGTGATCTTTTGCTTTGCCTTTAAACAAGCAGCTGAGAAGGTTGTACTGCCGAATAATACCACCAGAAGCCTGAAAGAAAGTACAGTTGTGTAAAATCTTAACATAATAATAGATGCCCTTCTCTTCGTTGTTGCAGTGTTCCTTACAGTAGTTATCCCCTGCCTAGGGCTGAATGATGCTGTATCTTTAAGACCCGTTTTGAAAACACTTGTGATTTATTCTTTGAATTGTGTATTTAAATGCTTATTTTAATGATGAGTCTACGTTCTGATGAAGTGCCCATGTTTGCGTGAAAGAGCTTACCTTTTTTTTTAATAAAGAACTGTTTTTACTTGGCCCGTGGTAACTAGACTATTTTTTCTTTTATTTCTTACTTTTGTTGTTTGCCCAGTTTTTATCCCGATTTAGCTACATATTTTGTTATATTGTTTCTTCATCTGTTAGTTTGATGGAACGTGGTTGAAGGAGTTAGAATTGGACTATAATCCTGTAAGTGTTATTAACGATACACATGGAGACCATTTTGGTAAAATATTGCAATCCTTTACTAACTGTGGTGGGTGGTGATAGAGCATATGAACTGACTGGAGCTTCTATGAACTTTGAAGGTTTTTTACCGCTCTTTAAAGAGTTAGATAATCTTTTTAGGTTCAAAAGACTGCAAAGGCAGAGATTATATTTGGAGGCATGCTTGCACTTTAAGATTGTACTGAGAGACATTTGTGTCCTTCGTATGCCAATTTATGGTAATATTTATCCTGACTTATTAAAACAATGGCAGTCACTTAATTTAGACTTGAGCTTTAATTGTATGAAACAACATGAAACTGCTATTTTTTTAGAGCATTAGAAGTGACTACCTGCTGATATCATGAGTCTTAAAAACAGGTTAACGGCTTAATATACTTCTACTGTATGTATTCAGAAACTTGATTTGTTTTGTGATGTTGCAACTTTTGAAAAAAGATTACAAGATGTTAAACACAAGAAACTGTTGAGAGATGCATCGGACTTTTGTGAAGGATGGATTTTTTTTGGCCAAGGGGGCAAAATATGCAATGATCCTACACAAATGCAGAAGTGAATGCCACATCTATTATTGCTGCCGTGATTGAACCTGCAGCAGTTAATATAACTGCTTGATCTATTAAACCCAATAATGTGAAATTGAATGCATCCACTGACCACCACGTGGCTGTTGCCTGTAAAGCTGTCATCTGCTCTTCTGAGGTGAACACTATACCTGCTTACTCTCCCTTCTTCACTCCCTTACTTCTATCAGTTTCCCTCCCCTGGCTGTCTCTCTAAATGTACCATTAACCTGCCTTTCTCTTTCTTCATATTGCAATTCCAGTTTGTATTATACTAACTTACCTTTAATTTCTCTCTAAACTGGCTAAAATGTCTCTAATGTTAAAGCATTCTCATGTAACTTATTTCTGATGTTCATCGTGCATACAGCTGCGGTCATATCAGATGGGTTATCCTGCCGTCAGGCGGGTCCTCGGTCGGCCGAATTCCAAAGTCTAGGTCCGGCGTCGGTTGTCGTCGCTTCCTCCCTGACGTCAGTGCGGCAGGGGTATAAAAGAGGCAGCCGACGCCATTTTCTTCAGTCTTTCTTGCCGCGCGGTGCCCGAAGCAGAAGCAGTTCGCAAGTAATGGTCAGCCAGCTCCTGAGATTTACGAACGTATTTCAGCCGAAGTCTTCTTGAAAGCTAAGTACCCCATTGGGGAAACTTTTCTTGCCTCAGACCGATGTCAGACAAAGTTAATAATTGTATTTCATATGGGAAGCAAATACCGCATAAGGATTTCCACTCTTACTGTATACCTTGCTTAGGCCCAGACCACGACAGCTCGGCCTGCCGTTTTTGTGCTAGATTCAACAAACGCACTATTAAGCGTCGGGCGGAGTTCGCCCTTCACTTTTTTAGCAAAAAATTTAATTATATTATGTCGTCTGATACTCCGACTCCAGTTTTGAGCAAAAAATGCAAAGATAAGGACCGGCATACGAGGTCCGCACCACCTACTTATACCACGCTAAGGCCGACTACCGGTTCTCCGGTACTCAGCGAGGCGCCCACGCAGCCCCTGAATACCGATGACATTGCATTACCGGTGTCTTCAGTACCCGAGGTCGCAGGCTCCTCTGCCCCCATTCATACTACAGATACCGACGCCACTCCTGGCGGGGAAACTCAGAATTTAGACAGGCCTGCCATTTCTCAAGGGGTCTTCAGGCCCTCCTCCTTCTCTATTAAAGCCTTCACTAAATCTAAAACAGTCATGAAAACCAAAAAACAGGTTCCTCAGACACCCGCTCAAGGCACCATGCCTAAAAAGCAGATGCTTAAAATGGCTGAGGATTTGATTGCTCTTATCAGGCGTTCTCAACCCCCTTCTGACAAAAGGCCTAGATTAGAGGAAGACTACCCTTTCTCAGATCAAGCTTCTATTACCTCAGAACTATCTGAGGACCAGGATTGTGTCTACTCTCCATTCAAAGACTCTGATGCAGAGGAGTCTCCCCCCCTGAGGACTTCTCTTTTGGGGAAACCCTGCATACATTGAGGGAACACTTTCACTGGGAAGGCCAAGATTACTCAGATTCCAAGAAAAGGCTCAGGGAATTTCTTCTGCTCCCCCAGCATAGGCCTCTGGCTATCCCTCCTGTTTTAGATATATTGGATGATGTGTACACAGAAGCCAGTCTTAATCCTGATTCTTTGCCTCCAGCTCCTGTTAAACCAGACAGGTATTACCGGGTTCCTGATTCTCACCAGTTCCTATATAAAAGCCATACTGCTGACCCAGAAACTATTTCACAGGGTCCCAAGGGAATTAAGGCCTCTACTGCTAAAAACCCATTACATTCAGAGAGAGATTCCAGATCTTTAGAAAGGTGGGGGGAAAAAGGTGTACACCTCGGCCACTTTAACCATGAGGGCATTAAACTGTCAGTTCCATATGTTAAAGTATCAACAGTTTTTGATATCTCAGCTGAAAAGCAAAATGACACAACCAGAACAACCAGACTTAAAAGATTTGCAGGATTTCTTGCATGGTGCAGAGCAAGTGGGTAAACATACCTTGCAGTGTGGTTTTGATGCTTTAGAGGCCTCATGTAGAGCTGCTGTTACGGGGTCTGTTATACGTAGGCATGCTTAGCTCAAAGAGCAAGCCTTACCAGATCATGTCAAAGCTAAATTATTAGATGCACCTCTTCAAAAAGATGTATTGTTTGGTGTTAAAGCTGAGGAGGTGCTAAAGAAAATGGAGGAAAAAGCAAAATCAATGCAAACAGTGAAAGATTTCCTGCAGGTACAGCCCCCACGCTTCAGCAGAAACTGTCCTTCAAAAAATTGGTCGTTTCCAGCCACGGACAGACCTCAGAGGCAGATACAGGCGTCCAAGGGGTAGAGGGCAACCTCAAGGATCTTTCAGAGTCAGACAGTGGCAAGCACCAACCCCAAGAGGTGGAGAAGATAGATCACAGTCTTTCAGAAAACAGACACAATGACTTCCCCCTACACCTTCCAAGCAAAGCTTTAATGGCAGCACCTTTGGGCGGAAAACTGACATTATTCTCAAAAAATTGGCATATTGTTACAAAAGACAAATGGATTCTGGACATTATAGACAGAGGCTACAGGTTCCACTTTCACACCCTTCCAAAAATGAGAGGCATGCCAAACCTGCCACAAAATCAAAGGGCAGAGGCACAAAAACAAATTTCAGCTCTCACGGACATGAAAGCAATTCAAGAGGTACCTGCAAAAGAACAAGGTCAAGGGTTTTATTCCAGACTATTCCTGGTACCAAGGAAAGACAAAGATTGGAGACCTATCTTAGACCTATCCCTCCTAAACACATATCTACAGGTGCCAAAATTCAAGATGCTCACATTACAGCAGCTTCTTCCCATGCTGGGCAAGGAGTCTTGGCTGGTAACACTGGACTTCAAGGAGGCATACCTGCATGTCCCTATCAGACAAGATTGCAGAAGATACCTCAGATTTCTTGCAGGTTCAACCCATTACCAATTCTCTGCATTGCCCTTTGGCTTATCTACTGCGCCCAGAGTGTTTACGAAATGCCTGGCATCAGTAATCGCCTTCTGCAGACTACAAGGGATACAAATCTACCCATATCTGGACGACTGCCTGATCCAAGCGGACAGCAAGGACATACTACTGCAGCACCTGGCATTTGTAATAAAACTGTTGAACTTCCTGGGATACACAGTCAACAAAAAGAAATCAAAACTAATACCCTCTCAACAAATAATTTTCCTGGGTGCCAACTTGGATACAACCACCCAGATGGCCTACCTCACGCCAGACAAGCAAGGGCAACTGTCTCAATACTTCAGAAAAATGGCAACTTACACCAGGCTAACTGCAAGGAAAGTCCTGCAGGCTCTGGGATTCATGGCATCTTGCATCCTACTTATCCCATGTGCAAAGCTGCATATGAGGAAACTTCAGTGGTACCTAAAAAACTTATGGTCTCAACACAGCCACAGCTTATAATTATACCACTCATTCCATGCCTTCAAAAGGAATTTATGTGGTGGGCTCAAGCTTGCCAAAAACACAGGTCTTCCTTTCTGTGTACCTCAAGCAACTCAAATCATCACAACAGAAGCCTCAGACTACGCATGGGGAGCGCACATGACAAATCAGTGCATTCAGGGAAAATGGGCACGAAAAGAGAAGCTCCTTCACATCAACCAAAAGGAAATGCTAGCCGTGCAAAAGGCTATTATGACCTTCAAAGACCTACTACATCCAGGCCAGCTATTGATAAGGACAGACAACACCACAGTGATGTGGTACATAAACAAACAGGGGGGAACTCATTCATACCCCCTGTGCAGGCAAGCCATGACCCTATGGAACACAGCACTGGAATTGAAAATTCAACTGCAGGCACAATTCCTGCCAGGGAAGGAAAACACACTGGCAGACAACCTAAGCCGAAATATGACAGATCCACACGAATGGAAGTTGCATCCTCAAATTTTCACAAAGATAACTCAGGCATGGGGACAGCCAGACATAGATCTCTTTGCTACCCACAGAAATTGCCAGTTGAAAAAATTTTGTTCAAGGACCTGTCATCCACAGGCCTGGAAAGTGGACGCACTTTCCTTCAGTTGGGCAACATTGACCGTCTATGCCTTCCTGCCTCTTCCTCTGCTGCCCAAAGTTCTACTAAAAGCCAGAGCAGAGAGGCCGAAAATGATTCTCATTGTTCCAGACTGGCCAAGGCAACACTGGCATCCGCTCCTGAAGAACCTGACACATTCCCCACCATGGATTCTACCTCTAGTCCCTCTTCTGTTGTCCCAGCACAACTACAAAACTCTTCACAGCCATCTCAAAAATCTAAATCTAGCTGCATGGAGAATTCCTTGATTTCCCAACAGTTTCTACTCTCCAAGGAGGTGCAGGATGTTATCTTGGAGGCCAGAAGACCTTCTACTAGAAAGGCCTGCTCCGCCAAATGGAAACGATTTTGTGCCTGGAATCAAAAGAAGGGACAGAATCCTTGGGTAATAAATATGTCTCAAATTTTACAGTACCTAGCTGAGATGTTAAACAATGGACTTTCCTTCTCCTCCATCAAGATCCACGCTTCAGCCATTTCTGCACAGTACAACACAGATCCTCCTTTATTCTCTCATCCTCTCTTAAGGCAGTTCCTCAGAGGGGCAAAGAATATAAAACCCCCAAGGAAACTACCAGTCCCTGCTTGGGACCTCAACTTCGTACTGGAAAAGCTGACCCTTCCTCCCTTCGAGCCAGCTTCTTCATCAGAGTTACAGTACTTGTCACGGAAAACAGCCTTTCTTCTGGCTATCACCTCAGCTCGCAGGGTTTCGGAGCTACAGGCCCTCATGGCTGTGCAACCATTCATCATTTTCCATCAGGACAGAGTTTCCTTACGAACCATCCCTACCCTTATGCCAAAGGTAGTATCCAGTGTAGCTTTGAATCAGACTATCCACTTACCTACCTTTTATCCTAATCCACAGAACAAAGGGGAAAGACTACTACATTCCTTGGACATTCACAGACAACTTTGTTATTATTTGGACAAGACAAAGCCATTCAGGAAATCTGAGCAACTCTTTGTGTCCTATGCTGCAGGTGCTGAAGGAAAGGCTATTTCCAAACAGACAATTTCAAAATGGATAGCCCACTGCATACGCTTTTGTTACTCATTTCATGGAAAAACTGTGCTTGCATGCATCAGATCCCACTCCACCAGAGCCACAGCTACCTCTGCAGCCTTCCTCAGGGGGGTCCCTACCAAGGATATTTTGGAAGCAGCCACCTGGAGTTCAGTGCACACTTTCTCCAAGCACTATCGCCTCCCACTATACTCTAAATCTAGTGCGGGCTTTGCCACAGCAGTCCTGCAGGGCATCCTAGCCCCTCCTAGTTCCACTTAGTGCCTACCACCCTTACTTAGCTTTGGGATTCTACCCATCTGTTATGACTGCAGCTGTATGCACGATGAACATAGTACAGTTTTGTACCTACCATAAATGTAGATGTTCGAGTGCTCATACAGCTGCAGTCCAGGTTTCCCTCCCTCCAACCCCTCTTAGGACAGGCCTTATGACAAACCCTTTTCATATAACCTTTTGGGGTTCTCTTTTATGGTGTATTTGCTTGCAACTACTGTTTTTGATTTATCAACATTGCATTTTTGCATAACATTATGTTTGCCTTCCTTCTGGGGGCACCTGACATCTGGGGCAAGAAAAACTGAAGAAAATGGTGTCGGCTCCCTCTTTTATACCCCTGCTGCACTGACGTCAGGGAGGAAGCGACGACAACCGACGCCAGACCTAGACTTTGGAATTCGGCCGACCGAGGACCCGCCTGACGGCAGGATAACCCATCTGTTATGATTGCAGCTGCATGAGCACTCGAACATCTACATTTATGGTGGGTACAAAACTGTACTTTCTTAAGCAAGGTTTTCATATTATGACTAATTTAGTATAATTACCGAAACTGTAGATTTTTTTTGGTATTTTTTTTTTGAAGATTGTAAGATTATTGTTCTTAAAATGTCTTGTAATACTTTGGAGTTTATCTCCCCAGTCCTCCTCTGAAAATGGGCCTCTAACCAGTCAGACTTTCCCAGTAATCAAATGTGAATAAGAGAAAGTAAACAAACATTAAATTTAATAAATGTGCATAGCATTTCTCAAAAAAAATCTGAACTGCTCGTAGCATTTGCTGTAGGGGCAGAGGGAAAGGCTATTTCAAAGCGAACCATTTCCAAATGGATAAGCCATTGCATTAATTTCTGTTATAAGCACCATGGAAAAACTATCCCCCAGGGGATCAGATCCCATTCCACCAGGGCTGCATCTACTTCAACAGCCTTTCTCAGAGGTGTTCCTGCCACGGACATTCTAGAAGCTGCTACCTGGAGCTCAGTTCATACTTTCACCAAACATTACCATTTACCACTTTTCTCTAAACCCAGAGCTGGCTTTGCCACTGCTGTCCTGCAGGGCCTTATAGCCGGGTCCTAATGGTGTATAATTTCCTCCACCCAACCATTGCTTTGGGAATCTACCCAAATGTAATGACTGCAGCAGTGAAACACGAAGAACATAGTGCAGTTGTGTACACTTAACCATAAATGTAGATGCTCGAGTGTATTCACTGTTGCAGTCCTGGTTACCCTCCCTCCAGCCCCCTATTTTTCTCTGGCTATACCTCTATTTTCTCTTACTGTGCTTAAAAGTCCTTTTGGTGTGTTTGCTTTTGGTTGGAGGTTTATTTTTTTGTGTTTTTTTTAATTTTATTTGCTCCCCATTTGGGGGGCACCTGACATCTGGGGCAAGAAAAACTGATGTAATGGCATTGGCTGCATGTTTTATACACCTGACGTCATGGAAGAAGGGACAGCAACCGACGCAGGACCCAAGACTTTGTTAATCAGGCCGACTGAGGGCAACCTGCCAGCAGATTACCCAAATGTAATGACTTCAACAGTGAATACACTCGAGCATCTACATTTATGGTAAGTGTACACAACTGTACTATGCTTATACTGCTGCTGGAAGAATTAATTCTGATGATTTAATAAGGCAGTGCAAAGACTTGCATAACTTACTTCTATTGGTGTCTCAAAGGGTCTGCTGTTTGTGGCAAGTATCTCTATGACTATATTTCTGAATAGTTTTTATCTTTGTGTGTGTTTTTTTTTTATATGCGGATTAATGATTTAATTTGAAGAAATATATTGCTTTTCTCTTTTAGATACTAATTTTGTTCTGGCCAGTTACAAAACAGAGCAGTGCACCAAGCCACCTAGACTTTGCCGTCAGGGTTATGCATGTCCACATTATCACAACAGTAGAGATAGAAGACGAAATCCTAGAAAATTCAAATACAGGTATGACAGTGTAATGTTCGTAAGTGTAAATGTAATATTTTTGAGAATCGTTTATTATTGTTTTAGGATGCTGGCTACTTTCTTTATGCAAGTAGAATTTAATTAAGTAGTCTGCTAATATGTTAGTCTGTATTGACATACCAATGTGTTGAATATGCCTGGTTGCTGCAATTTTAGACACACTGTGTAAGTGCGGTTTCCTTATGTAATGTAACCCAGACTCCTTAAATTCCTTGTTAACCATCACTTTCATTTTCTTTTCAGACCAGTTTAGGCCCTCGCCACTCTCTCAAACTTTAGAGCTTGAATCTTTCTGATGTTCATCGTGTTACCCTGCTGCAGTCATCACACTTGGGTTATCCTGCCGTCAGGCGGTCCCGCAGTCGGCCTGAATTCCAAAGTCTTGGTCCAGCGTCGGTTGCTGTCGCTTCTTCCCTGACGTCAGTGCGCCAGGGGTATATAAGAGGCATCCAACGCCATTTTCTCCAGTCTTTCTTGCCGCGCGGTGCCCGAAGCAGAAGCAGTTCGCAAGTGCCCATCGGCCGACACCTGAGATTTTCGAATCGAGTTTCAGTCCAAAGTCTTCAATAAAGCTAAGTACCCCATTGGGGAACCTTTTCTTGCCTCAGTCCGATGTCAGAAAAAGTTAACAGTTGCATTTCTTGTGGGAAGCAAATACCTCATAAGGACTTCCATTCTTATTGTATTCCTTGCCTAGGCCCAGAACACGACGTCACAGGTTGTCGGTTTTGTGCTAGGTTTAATAAACGAACTATCAAACGTCGTTTTGACTTCGCACGACATTACTTTGGTAGGAAATTTAATTATATCATGCCATCGGAGCAGCTAACGACCGGCATGCATAAAAAACGCAAGGATAAGGGCAGGCAGCATAGGAACAAGCCAGACTCCGAGGCCTCTGCTGGGCCTGTCGCCGGTTCTCCGGTTTTCAGTGAGGCGCCTACGCAGCCCCTGACGACCGCAGAATTAGACTCCCAGACCGCTTCGGATTCTCAAGCGGATTGTACTAGGCCGTCGCAGCCATCTTCATTAGGCCCTTCCGACACAGAAGGAGAAGGAGATCCCGGTGCAGTAGAAACACCTTTGGTTGCAGAAGGTGTCTTCAGACCGACTACACTCGCCATTAAATCTTATGCTAAGCTTAAAACTCCATTAAAACCTAAAAAGACGGTACTGCAGACTCTAGTTCAAGGCCCCATGCCTAAGAAACAGATGCTGAAGATGGCTGAAGATTTGATTACCCTAATCAGAGGTTCATATCCACCTCCAGATAAAAGATCAAGACAAGAGGAGGATTTTGCTTCCTCTGACCAGGTTTCAATTTCCTCAGACTCTTCTGAGGAACAGGATTATGCTTTTCCCCCTTATGAAGACTCTGATGCTGAAGACTCTATTCCCTCAGCATCTCCCCCTGAAGACTACTCCTGTGGGGAAACTTTACATACCATGAGGGAACATTTCCACTGGGAAGGCCAGGACTACTCTGATTCTAAGAAAAGGCTCCGAGAGTTTTTTTTACTATCCCAGCACAGACCACTTGCGATCCCTCCAGTTTTAGACATTGTTTACTTGGAGTCTAGTCTAAATCCAGACCCTCTACCTCCTGCTCCAGCCAAACCAGACAGATACTACAGAGTACCTGACTCACACAAATTCCTTTATAAAAGCCCTGTGGCTGACCCAGAAACAATTTCCCAGGGTCCCAAAGGGGCTAAAGCTTCTATGGCTAAAAATCATGTGCCCTCTGAAAGGGATTCCAGAGCCCTAGATAGATGGGGAAAGAAGATATACACCTCAGCTACTCTGGCTATGAGAGCATTGAATTGTCAATTTCACATGCTGAAATATCAGCAATTCCTAATGTCTCAATTAAAACAAAAAATCAGCACACATTCTGAACAGTTTGAATTCAAGGAAATGCAGGATCTGTTGCATGCAGCTGAACAGGTAAGCAAACATACTTTACAGTGTGGATTTGATTCATTGGAAGCTTCCTGTATAGCAGCTGTTACTGGGTCTGTCATACGTAGACATGTTTGGTTAAAAGAACAAACCCTACCTGATAATGTTAAAGCAAAATTATTGGATGCACCTTTACAGCAGGATGTATTATTTGGTGTCAAAGCAGAAGAGGTTTTAAAGAAAATGGAGGATAAGGCAAAGTCTATGCAGACGGTCAAGGATTTTGTACAGGTACAACCCCCTCGTTTCAGCAGAAATTGGCCAACAAAAAAACTGGTCCTTTCCAGCTTCTGACAGATCACAGAGGGGCAAATACAGACGCCCAAGGGGCAGAGGTCAGTCACAAGGCTCTTACAGACCTCGCCAATGAGGTACTGCTACCCAGAAAGGAGGAAAAGACAGGCCCCAAGCTAGAAGAAGACAAGCACAATGACTCAACCCTCAAACTATCAAGCAAATCTCTCTTGGCAGCTCCCTTGGGAGGAAAATTAGCACTTTTTGCAGACACATCACAAAAGACAAATGGGTCCTAAACATTGTCTCACAAGGATACAGATTCCACTTTCATACCTTGCCAAGGATAAAAGGAATTCCAAACCTGCCATCAAATCAATGGGCAGAGGCACAGAAACAAATTACAGCTCTCATGGCCATGAGAGCCATTCAACAGGTACCTACACAGGAGCAAGGACAAAGATTTTACTCAAGACTCTTTCTAGTCCCAAGAAAGGGCAAAGCATGGAGACCCATTCTGGATCTTTCAACTCTGAACACCTATCTGCAATTACCAAAATTCAAGATGCTAACACTACAGCAGCTTCTTCCTATGCTGAGCAAGAATGCTTGGCTAATAACGTTGGACCTCAAGGAGGCATACCTGCATGTCCCTGTCAGACAAAATTGCAGAAGATACCTCCGCTTCATTGCAGGTTCAGCCCATTATCAATTCTCTGCACTGCCCTTTGGCTTATCTACTGTGCCCAGGGTCTTCACAAAATACCTGGCACCAGTAATGCATACTGCAGACAAAGAGGAATTCAGATATACCCATACCTGAACGACTGCCTTATTCAAGCAGAAAGCAAGGACATTCTTTTAAAGCATCTGGCATTTGTCAAACACCTTCTAAGTTGCCTAGGGTACACAGTAAACGAAAAGAAATCAAAACTAGTGCCCTCACAAAACATAAAATTCCTGGGTGCCAGCTTGAATACAACTGCCCAGATGGCTCATCTCACGCCAGACGAGCAACAACAGCTGACTCAGTACTTCAAAATAATGGCAACAAAGACCCAACTCCCTGCAAGAAAAATTCTGCAGGCCTTGGGATTCATGGCATCTTGCATACTACTAATACCATTTGCAAAACTGCATATGAGGAAATTACAATGGTACCTGAAAAGCGTATGGACTCAGCACAGCCACAGCTTGGAAACAATAATACCACTCATTCCCTGCCTACAACCGGAGTTTCTATGGTGGGCACAGGCATGTCACCTCAACAAGGGTCAGCCTTTCACCTTACCCACAGCCAGGCAAACTATGACAACAGATGCATCGGACTATGCCTGGGGAGCACACATGGCAGGACAGTGCATTCAGGGCAAATGGACTACAGATCAAAGGCATCTGCATATCAATCAAAAAGAAATGCTAGCAGTACAGAATGCCCTAACAGCTTTCAAGGATCTCTTACACCCAGGACAACTAATAATAAAGACGGACAATACCACAGTAATGTGGTACATAAACAAGCAAAGGGGCACACATTCCTACCCTCTCTGCAGGCAAGCAATGACCTTGTGGAACACAGCACTATCTTACCAAGTTCAACTACAAGCACAATTCCTGCCAGGAAAGAAAAACACATTGACAGACGACCTAAGCAGAAACATCATGGATCCCCACTAGTGGAAACTAGAACCACAAGTATTTGCAATGATAACTCAAAAATGGGGATGCCCAGACATAGATCTGTTTGCCAACCCCCAAAACTACCAACTTCAAAAATTTTGCACAAGGACATTCCACCCACAAGCTTGAAAAGTGGACGCCCTCTCATTCAGTTGGAAAGCATTAACAGTGTATGCCTTTCCTCCACTGCCTCTTCTAACAAAGGTACTGCTGAAAGCCAGATTAGAGAGGCCACAAATGATACTCATTGCACCAGACTGGCCACACCAGCACTGGTATCCAATTCTAAGGAACATGGCACATGGCCCACCATGGATTTTACCACAAATTCCTCACCTGCTCACCCAGCGAGACAATCAGATTCTACACAGCCAGCTCAAGACTTTAAACCTGGCTGCATGGCAAATTACTTAAACAACCAGACAATACCTCTATCCAAAGCTGTTATGGATGTCATTCTGGAGGCCAGGAGGCCCAGCACCAGGAAAGCCTATTCAGACAAATGGAAAAGTTTTTGCACCTGGAACCAGTCTAAAGGCCAAAATCCCCTTGATCCAAACATTCCTCAGATTCTACAATATTTAACTGAGATGTTGCACAAAGGACTTTCCTTTTCATCTATTAAGATGCACGCCTCAGCAATTTCAGCTCATTACAACACGGATCCTCCTTTATTTTCACATCCACTCCTACGACAGTACCTCAGAGGGGCTAAGAACATAAGACCGCCCAGGAGAGCACCAACACCTACTTGGGATCTCAACTTTGTTCTGGAAAAGCTTACACTACCGCCCTTTGAACCAGCTTTTACTGCTGATTTAAAATTTCTTTCATGGAAGACTTCCCTGCTACTAGCAATAACTTCAGCTAGAAGAGTCTCAGAGCTACAGGCACTAATGGCAGTGGAGCCTTTCCTTATTTTCCATCAAGACAGAGTCCCTCTACGAACTAATCCTTCCTTTATGCCAAAGGTGGTATCCAGTGTGGCCCTAAACCAAACCATTCATTTGCCCACCTTTTTCCCAAAACCCCAGAACAAAGGAGAAAGACTCCTGCACTCTTTGGACATTCACAGGCAATTACGTTACTACTTGGATAAAACTAAGGCTTTCAGAAAATCTGACCAGCTCTTTGTAGCATGTGCTACAGGATCACAAGGAAAAGCTATCTCAAAACAGACCATTTCAAAATGGATAGGACATTGCATACGTTTCTGCTACACGCATCATGGGAAAACCGGTACCTGCTAACATTAGGTCCCACTCGACCAGGGCTACAGCTACATCAGCAGCCTTTCCCAGGGGGGTGCCAACCAAGGATATTCTGGAAGCTGCAACTTGGAGTTCAGTGCACACCTTCACCAAACACTATCACTTACCTCTATATTCTAAGACTAGAGCTGGTTTTGCCACTGCAGCTTTGCAGGGCCTACTAACTTTTTCTAACCCTGTCTAACTCCACCACCCATCCTTAGCTTTGGGATTCAACCCAAGTGTGATGACTGCAGTAGGGTAACACAATGAACCTAGTACAGTTTTGTACCTACCATAAATATAGATGTTCGAGTGTTCACCCTGCTGCAGTCCAGGTTACCCTCCCCTCCATCCCCTCTGAACTAGCTGGACTTATCTATACCTTTCTGTCCTATACAACCTCTGTGGTGTATTTGCTTGTGCCTGAAGGTATTGTTTTATTTTTATATGTACATTTTTATATAGCAATAAATATATTGCCTATCTATTGGGGGCACCTGACATCTGGGGCAAGAACAACTGAAGAAAATGGCATCAGATGCCTCTTGTATACCCCTGGCGCACTGACGTCAGGGAAGAAGCGACAGCAACTGACGCCGGACCAAGACTTTGGAATTCGGGCCGACTGAGGGACCGCCTGACGGCAGGATAACCCAACTGTGATGACTGCAGCAGGGTGAACACTCGAACATCTACATTTATGGTCGGTACAAAACTGTACTTTTTTGTTTGCCTTCTGTGTGCTTCCATCTTTGCACTGACTATCAAATCTGCTGCTTCCTTCTTGTCTTACAAGCATTAGTTTCCTTTGTGTGTAATAGTTTGCTTTCATTAAAAGACAACAATGGGCTTCTGTTATTAAATGCTCAACTTCTGTCTTTTTTCTCCCTGTTTACTGTCCCTGATATGAATAAACAACAATGCAGCATTTAAAATGTTTTAAATTGCTTCTCTCCACTAGAACTTACCTTACTGTAAAGTGGTGGTTTCACTTTCAAAAGTCCCACAATGAAAAAGTTTGCTGCAGTCCCCAGTTCACTGATGTCATCAAGGCCGCTGAATACAGGTAGTTTTATGGCCATTTCCCTTCCCAGACTGACATCACCACTACTTTTGTGAAAACTCACCCATGCTGTGATGTCACAGCTCCCTGGTCCTTCCACTATCCATACAGAAATTAAAGGCTAGAACAAGGAAACAATACATGCCAAGTCTTCTGCTGTGAGCTGTCAATCACATCAGGTAACAGCTGAAATTACCCGTAGCACTTTGACAGCTAGGGAAGTTAGGTGTGAAGGGGGATGGGAGATTAAAGTAGTGCAATTTAGGCTTCACAAAAGACTGCAGTTTAGCCATTCTAAAAAGAAGCAGCAGTAAAAAGCACTTTGAAAGTCTTTTCTATGGCATTTGTACTGTATGTGTTTTTAGTAGTTATTGAACGGCATGAAATGTTACTTAAAACTGACTGAAAGACAGCAGTATGCATGTAAAATCACTGCAGTGACAGAAGCTTTAGGAAGAAAGAGGCCTGCATGATGTAATGTTTTACAGATAGGCACTGCATTGTGGAATGCATAAAGGCAGACTAAACAATCAGAATTACTTCAAGATGCCAGATCCCATGTGGCCAGACTCAGAAATTATGTATAAAGATATTTTAAAAAATTAAATAGTCCCAGAGTCGTGTTAAAATGTAGAAAACACCAAACCATGATGAAATAAACGTTTTTGAGTCTGTGGGTGTGGTCCTCCTTTAAATGCATGCCACCATTATTCTTTTACTCTTCGGAAGAGTCTACGATATTGAAGAAAGTTTGGCATCTTGTGCTTTATGATATTGAAGAAAATTTGGCATCTTGTGCTTTGAAGGACAGCATCTTTCCCTTGAATTCACCATCTTTCCCTTGAATTCACCATCTTGCTGGCCTGTTCTACTTAACTTGTCATAACTTTCTCAGTCAGTAATCTAGTTTAGTTGAGGAGTTATTTAATGAACTAACATTAAGGACTAGTCTTGTGGGGTCCCATTGTTGGGTTTATTTATTTTATTTAACATTTGTTTACTGGGAAAGTCCGACTGGGACAGTGCCCATTTTCAGTGAAGGCCTGGGGAGAGATGCTCCAGATGCATATCTTCAGAATGTGGGAGGAAACGGGAGGAAACCCATGTGAATGCAGTTAGGGCATGCAGACTCCACACAAAAGGTATCTCAGTAGAGAATTGCTGTGAGTTGACAATGCTAACTCCTGCACCACTGCTCCACCCAGTCTACCTTATTGGACTGTACCTTTCTGGATCTTTGTGCTGTCAAGGACAGTTGTATGTCGGTGAGTAACACATGCTTTACTTGTCAACTGTCTAAGCTTGTTTTTCCCCTTTACATACCATACTGTTTGTCTTAAGATAGTTCTGATATCAAGCCTTGCATTAGCTGGTAAGGTTTCTGCATTTGCATACCCTTTGGTATTTCTGTAGCAGAAGTTCTGATTTTAAGAAGACTGATACTTTTTTATGGTACTAGTGGGATGGTTCCTTTTTATTCTTAGGTTAGATTGCATCTGAAATTTTGCTTGGAGGATTGGTTGGGTCCATTGCTTTCTCGGAGGTAGGTTTTCAGGTTTCCTATTTGAAGTGTTGACACTCAACACTGAATACTGACATGCCAAAAGAAGTGGAGGGGGGCTGGAACTGACACTGCAGGAGAAGAGTGAATGTCAAACACCACTCTTCACTTTTAAGCTACTTTATTTGTGGTGGAGGGACATCTCCCCTGTATTTCCCAAATTGGAATTCTAGAAGTTTGGGTTGCATTGCATAAGGAAATAGCACATAAACAGGTTTAGAATTATTGCATGGAAGTGTTTGCAGAGATATTGAAATGGTCTGAATGGAATTGTGTGGAAAAGGGTTACAGATTAAAAGGGTAGTTGCATGGAGATAGAAACTGAAAAAGATCAGAAATGGTGCATTACCAGATTGCAGAGAGGATTGAGAGTTTCTGCAGGTGAGATGGGAGAGGCTAGATTTTACTGAAGATTTGTCTTGGAAGCTAGAGTTAGTAAGACACAGGAAAGAGGGTGAATAAAAGTGGTCAGTAAGGGAAAGGGGTTGGTGTATGTTGTGCTGCATGCAAGCGTCAGTGAATTGCCTGGGAAGATGGCTCAGATGGCAGACAAACCCAGTAAAGGGATTTGGAAAAAGTGTTTTTCTGCTTGCAGCCAACATACTGAGGAGAGAGACTTAATTTTTTTTAAAGCGTGGATGTAACAGTGGACAAAGGAAGAATGGTTAGGACTGGTAGGAAGATGATGGGGGAGACCTGGCAGACATAATGCTTGTTTGGAAGGGACAGGTGCTCTATCTTAGCTGAGAAGCAGGTTCATGCTTAGTATTTGGTTGGGAAGATTGATTGTTTACAGCTAACGTGGAAAAGGAGGGCTGGTGTTCAGGTAGTAGAGGTAAAAGGAGAGTAAGAGGACAGCAGAGGAATTTGAAGGATGGCTAGATAATGTTACTTTGCAATGAAAGGAGTCTGGGTAGGAAATGAGGCAACTGCAAGCCTTGATTCAGGAAGGGAGAGTGTGGATGTTGCTGATTTCATTGAAATGTGTCTGGGCCAGTGATAAGGAGGTGGGACAGAGTCCGTGCGTACAGGTTGTTCAAAAATAACAGAAGAGGGAAGTGGAGGACTGGTAGCAGTCTCTATAGAGGATGACACCAGAAGTGGTGAGGAAGAAGAAACCAGACCAAGTATTAGGCAAGGGAAAGATGTCCTTCAAGAATGCAACTGCAGTCATAACATATGGGTTGTCCTGCCTCAGGCAGCCCTCGGTCGGCCGGATTCCAAAGTCTGGCTGGTGTCGCCTCCTCTCCGACGTCAGAACGGCTGGAGTATAAAGGCATTGGCCGACGCCATCTTCTTCAGTCTTTCTTGCTGCGCGGTGCCCGAAGCAGAAGCAGTTCGCAAGTGCCGGTCGGTCAGCTCCTGTGTTTTCAGTACCAAAGTCATCTAAAAGCTAAGTACCCCGTTGGGGAACATTTTTTCTTGCCTCAGCCGATGTCAGAACAAATTGAGAAAGTTAATAATTGTTTGTCTTGTGGTAAACAAATACCTCATAAGGATTTCCATTCTTATTGCCTACCTTGCCTGGGTCCAGACCACAACGTCTCGGCCTGTGCTGCCTGTGTTTGCTTTAATAAGCTCACTCTCATGCGCCGGGCAGAATTTGCCGAAGACTTTTTCGGCAAATCTTTCGCTTGTATCATGCCGTCGGAACAACCGACTACTCAATCTTCCAAAAAATGAAAGGACCGGGACCGACATCCTCGGCCCGCGTCCTCCACCGATACTCCTCCTAAACCCTACACGAGTGCTTCGGTCCCTTCGGAAGCGGTAATTCAACCGCTCCAGGCCGACGACACCGCCTTAACTCGTCCTTCGGTCTCAGAGTCTACACCGGTGCCGGTTGTTGACTTTCCTCCAGAAACCGAAGTTCTGGATCTACCCGACACCATTCCTGTGGACAAGGTTACTCCTGCACGTGGGGCAGCTAGGCCTCCTGTGTCCATGTCCATCAAGGCCTTTGCACGTGCTAAGGCCGCCAGCCAGGCCAAGGCCCATCCTAAACCTACTGCCCAGGCCCCTTCTTCTGATAAACAGATCATGTCTCTTGCTGCAGATCTTATTTCTCTTATCAGGGGTCTCAGCCTCATCCAGACAGAGGTTCTCCGCCGCCTGCAGAGAAAAGGCCCAGAACTGTGCAGGCCGACAACCTCTCTTCAGATGAAGCCTCTGGGGATTCTGAGCCTTCAGATACCCAAGAAGAATCCTTCCAGGCCTATGAGTACTCTGATGCTGAGGAATCAATTCCCTCTGCCTCTCCTCCAGAGGATTTTTCGTTCGGTGAAGTCCTACACTCTATGAGGGAGCATTTTAAATGGCAGGGTCAGGAATTCTCTGATTCCAGGAAAAGGCTACGTACCTTCCTCAAGCTACCCCAGCACAGACCTTTAGCTATCCCTCCAGTTATGGATGTCCTGGATGATGTTTTCTCCGACTCCAGTGCTAACCCTGATTCCTCTCCCTCCTGCTCTTGTCAAGCCAGACAGATATTATAGGGTCCCTGACACCCACAAACATCTCTTTAAGGCCCATTCTGTGGATCTAGAAACTATTTCACAGGGCCCCAAGGGAGTGGCTACTTCCACAGCCAAGAATCCATTGCCAGCGGATAGGGAAGCTAGGTCCCTGGAGAGATGGGGTAAAAAAGTTTATACCTCTACCACCCTGGCCATGAGGTCACTTAACTGCCTTTTCCATATGTTTCAGTACCAGGATTTTTTACTGGATGATTTACAGAAAAAGCTAGCCTCTCCTGAGCCTATTGATAGAAAGGCATTGCAGGATCTAGTACATAACACTCAGCAGGTTAGCAATCATTTTCTTCAGTGTGGTTATGATGCATTGGAGGCTTCATGTAGGGCAGCTATGACTGGGGCTGTTATACGTAGACATGCTTGGTTAAAAGTAGACATGCTTGGTTAAAAGAACAGCCACTGCCAGACCTTGTTAAAGTAAAGTTACTTGATGCACCTCTGGATAAACAGAAGCTTTTTGGTGCTAATGCACAAGATGTGTTGAAGTCCATTGAGGAAAAAGCTAAATCAGTACAGTCAGTCAAAGATTTCCTCCAGGTTCAGCCACCCAGATTCAGCAGGAATTGGCCTTCAAAGAATTGGTCCTTTCCAGACACTGACAAGTTTCAAAGGGGAAAAAACGGGCGTGCCCGAGGTAGAGGGCAATACCAAGGCTCCTACAGGGGCCACCAATGGCAACCATCATATCAAAGAAGTGGCGCAGGCAGTCCAGCTGCACCACAAGGACAACCACAATGACTTGACTTTCATACCGTCTACAAAGGCTCAAAGAGAAACACCTTTGGGCGGAAAATTATCCTTATTCTCAAAAAACTGGCGTATCTTAAACCAAGGACAACTGGATTCTGGATTTAATAGACAAAGGTTACAGATTCCACTTCCATACTTTACGAAAAAGATAAGGCATGCCAAACCTGCCACTTCATCAAAGGGCAGAGGCACTCATTCAAGTTTCAAAGCTGTTAAATATAAAAGCAATAGAAAAGGTCCCTCCACAGGAACAAGGCCAGGGATTTTATTCAAGACTGTTCCTTGTTCCAAGAAAGGAAAACAAATGGAGACCTATACTGGACTTTTCTATTCTAAATACTTATCTCATTGTGCCAAAGTTCAAAATGCTGACGTTGCAGCAACTCCTTCCCATGCTGGGCAAGGGGTCTTGGCTGGTCACTCTGGACCTCAAGGAGGCATACCTGCATGTCCCAATCAGACAAAGCTGCAGAAGATACCTCAGATTTCTTGCAGGGACAGAGCATTATCAATTCTCAGCATTGCCGTTTGGCTTATCTACTGCGCCCAGAGTGTTCACGAAATGCCTGGCATCAGTAGTGGCACACTGGAGACTCCAGGGGATTCAAATAAACCCCTACCTGGACGACTGCCTCATACAAGCAGACAACAAGCAAACCTTGATAGCAAACTTGGACTATGTCATTCAATTACTACAGGCCTTGGGATACACAGTCAACATTCAGAAATCAAGGCTCCTGCCATCCCAACAGATTATTTTCCTAGGAGCCAAACTGGACACAAAAACACAGATGGCTTATCTCATAGAGGAAAAACAACAGCAGTTACCAGAGCACTTCAAAGGCCTAGCAAAGCTCTCCCAGCTGACTGCAAGGAAAATACTGCAGGCACTGGGGTTCATGGCATCTTGCATTCTTCTGATACTTTGCGCAAGACTTAATATGAGAAAGCTGCAATGGTACTTAAAAAGCTTATGGTCCCAACACAGCCAAAGCCTAGAGGACGTAATCCCACTCATTCCATGTCTGCAAAGAGAATTTTTGTGGTGGGCTCAAGCAAGTCAGCTAAACAAAGGCATGTCTTTCAACAAACCTCAAGCAGGTCAAATGATTACAACAGACGCCTCGGACCATGGATGGGGGGGGCGTACATGGAGGGCAGATGCATTCAAGGTCAATGGACACCAAGGGAAAGGCATCTGCACATAAACCAAAAAGAGATGTTGGCAGTGATACATGCAATTGAGACTTTCGAAAAATCACTTCAACAAGGACATTTGCTAATAAGGACAGACAACACCACCATTATGTGGTATATAAACAAGCAGGGAGGGCACTCATTCTTATCCCCTCTGCAGACTAACAGTGATTCTCTGGGAAAAATCCCTAAGTCTGAAGATACATCTGCAATCCCAGTTTGTGCCAGGCAAGGACAATGTACTGGCGGACAAGCTGAGCAGAAATTTCTTGGATCCACACGAATGGATGCTGCATCCTCACATTTTCTCACAAATAACAAGGACATGGGGAAGACCGGACATAGATCTCTTTGCTTCTCACATGAATCATCACCTGGAAAAGTTTTTTACAAGGACCCACCATCCTCTAGCCTGGAAAACGGATGCTCTCTCCTTCAGCTGGAAGTCCCTAACAAGTTATGCATTCCCTCCTCTACCACTGCTGAACAAGGTGATACTGAAGATCAAAGCAGAACAACCAACAGGCATTTTGATAGCTCCAGACTGGCCAAGGCAGCACTGGTACCCATTGCTGTTGAGCATAACTCGGACCAAACCGTGGCCTCTGCCCCTATGGCCTCTGCTTCTAACACAACACAATTACAGGACGGTTCATCAAAACCTGAAAACATTGCATCTGACAGCCTGGAGGTTACCATAACTCCTTCCGATATCTCTCTTTCCAAAAAAGTTCAAGAGATCTTACTGGAAGCACGCAGACCTTCCACCAGAAAAACCTATTCAGCCAAGTGGAAGAGATTCATCATCTGGAATGCTAACAGGGGTCAGGATACAACAGTATTGAGTATACCTCAGATATTGGAATACTTGGCAGAAATGTTTCATACTGGTCTCTCATATTCTTCCATAAAGATTCATGCCTCAGCAATCTCAGCAAAATACAATTGTGATCCACCTGTGTTTTCACATCCTTTGCTAAGACAGTTCCTAAGGGGGATAAAGAATATCAAACCTCCCAAAAAACCAGTAATCCAAGTGGTGCAAAAGCCTAGAACAGCCAACCAAACCAAACAAATCAAAGCCACGAAGTTTGCTGTTAAATAGGCTACGTGCTCAAGAAAGTCCAAAGTAGCAAATGGAAAATTCCACTTTATTAGAAAAAAGACACTAACGCTCTTCAAATAAAACAACAATATTATGCGTTTTCGTCTCGACTAAGCGAGACTTCATCAGATGTGTGGAAGTTGTGCAAAGAATACATATATATACACCCTATTCCTCTTCCAATTAAGGAAAGGTACCAATGATATTTGTTCTCAACTTTTAAAAAAACAAATCAGCTTAACATACTCATAAATATTCATGAGTATTCATGAGTGTTACGTCAACCATTGAAGAAACACCTCCGTATACATTAAATTCCTTTCTATATACAGACATCGCAAACAGTAAACACTCAAAGTGTTCATAATACATGAGAAATACAAGTTTTAATTAAAATCAACACATATCTATTAAAACACAAAAATGTGAACTACATAATCTAACTAAATGTGCAAAATCAGCTTAGAAAAATGGATCTCCGTTCAAAGACGGACGTCTATTATAGCTATGTTGTTTATAATCAAGCCACAAATCAACCCACTGCTCTAAAGAAATGTATTATATGTAAGTGGAAACAATATAGGTAAATGTTTCAGAATACATAAATATAAATAGTAATAGTAATAAACCTACTTATATAAAAAAACCTTGATAAAAACTATTGGTTAAAAACGCATCAAAAGTATATGTAAGTAGTCTATCTAGATGTGCAAACTTGCATGTGCAAAATTTCATCATAATAATTTAATATAAAAATATATATAACATAATTATCTTATATATTTATAAATAAATATAAATATATATATATAGACATCATAAAATTACCAACAATAATGTATTCTATAAGTAATGCCCTAAATAATAAATAGTGGTTTAGAAATATAGTGGTTAGAAATATATATACACCAGTAGGCTATTCAGGATACCCTGTAAACCCTACCTATTAGGTTTATTAGTTATTTTATTATTATTTTTTATTTATTAAAAAAAATTTTTACATTAATTAATTACATACAAAACTTATCAAAAAGAGAACCTTGTCAAAATAAAATCATACAAAAAAGACACAGAGTGACAAATACTTAAAATATGTGTAGTTCATAATATGTGAAACATATAAAGCATATAAAGCACACAATGAAACCACCCTCTAGTGTCAAGTCAAGCAATACTAATAATATTTATATTTTGTTTGATTTTAGTCTCAGTATAGCTCCTATTGGTATAAAATCATTTAGTCCTGGACTTCTACCAGCATCCAAGTGTACCTGCCACCATAATTCTCTACTTTCTAGTATGTCTTCCCATGGTCCTCCTCTAGAGTCAATTTGAATTTGTTCTAATACAAAGAACAAAAATGTTGCACCTAAACAATTTTTAGTATGCTTATACAATGCATTTGTTTTTTTTTCTCTTTTGATATCATATGTGTGCTCATAGACCCTCTTTTTTAATGGCCTCTCGGTCTTTCCAATATAGTAGGATTGACATTTTTGGCAGGTGGCTAGGTAAACCACTCTTTGGGTTTCGCAATTATAATAACTAGAACTTTTTATTAATTTATTTCTACTCTCCAAATAGATTTCACTTTTATTAATTATGAAAGTGCATTGTGGACATCTACCACACTTAAACGTTCCGACTATTACCCCCATATTTGTTCTCATAGCTTTCCCTGTTCTTTCCAATATGTTCCTAATATTAGGTGAATTTTTATAAACAATTTTGGGAGTTATCTTTTTAACTTCCTCAATATCAGTACATGTCAGAAAAGTTTTCCATTCTCTGTTAAGTATTTCTCTCATATTTCTGTTATAAGTATTGTACTCTAATATAAACCTCCTTTGATAGTTTCTATCTTCCTCATTCAAACTTTTAGAATTCAGAGTTCCCTCGTTATCTGGGACACCTATTGTGTTAATGGCTATACCTTTGATTGGTTGAAATCTTCCAATTCTACCTAATACCACTTCATTTCTTATGTTTCTTATAAAGTCTATGGGGTACCCTTTTTCCAAAAACATATTTTCTAATCTTTCACATTCGTCATAGAAATCCTCTTGTCTGCTCGTCATCCTACACCCCCTCACAAATTGCCCTTTAATAATATTTTTCTTATTGTGAAAGGGGTGTGCACTTCCAAAGTGTAAGAATGAGTTTACGTAGGTAGGTTTTCTATAAACTTTAGTTTCAAGATTACCTTTATGCTTGTATATCTCCACATCTAAATAATTTAAAGTTTCTTTGTTTATTGTATAGGTAAATTTCAAGAAACTAGTAGTAGTGTTTAAATAATTCATAAATTCAAGAAAATCATTATTACTTCCTACCCAGAACATAACCATGTCATCCAAATATCTATGGTATAATAACCATTTGTCTTTATATTTGGAATTTATTATATATTTCTCTTCCCATCTCGAGAGTACTAAGTTCGCATATGTGGGCAGGCTGCTCCCATTGAAACTCAGATTTTTGTTTAAAGTATTCCCCATTAAAAATTAGGTAGTTGTTTTTAAAATTACATCCATAAAACTGACAGTAGCTATTTTTCCTCTTGAGTCATATTCCCATCTAAAAATATACTTTCTTCAAATAATTTCATCCCTTCATTGTGTGGAATACAAGAGAACAAATCAACTATATCTATAGTTATGAAAATAATTTCTTCCTTATATATTTCGGGGGTTATTTCTCTTAAAAAATCCCAGGAGTCCTTCAAAATAACACTTTTATTAACCCAAATGTGTTTTGCTTTTGTGTCAACGTACTTAGCTAAAGGAACTGTCATTGCTCCAGACGCTGACACAATAGGTCTTAAAGGAGGATCCTCCTGGTTTTTAGGTATTTTGGGTATACCACCAGTACCTGCATGGGACCTCAACTTCGTCTTGGAAAAATTAACTCTTCCTCCCTTTGAACCAGCAGCAACTTCAGAAATGCAATTTCTCTCATGGAAAACGGTTTTCCTATTGGCAATCACATCAGCAAGAAGAGTCTCGGAGATACAGGCACTCATGGCAGTACCTCCTTTTCTCATTTTTCATCAGGACAGAGTCTCTCTAAGAACCAATCCTTCATTCATGCCAAAAATAATTTCCAGGGTGTCTCTAAATCAAGCCATTCACCTGCCTACTTTCTTCCCCAATCCTCAAAACAGGGGGGAAGCACTGCTGCATACTTTGGACATACACAGGCAAGTACGCTACTACTTGGACAGAACTAAGGCCACCAGAAAGTCTGACCAACTGCTTGTAGCCTATGCTGCTGGAGTACAAGGAAAAGCAATCTCTAAACAAACAATTTCCAAATGGATTGGACACTGCATCAGATTCTGCTATTCCTTTCATGGAAAAGGTGTGCCACCAATATTAGGCCACACTCCACCAGAGCTATAGCCACATCCACAGCTTTCCTAAGAGGAGTGGCTACAAAGGACATTCTAGAGGCTGCTACATGGAGCTCCGTGCATACATTTACCAAGCACTACAACCTGCCTTTATACTCCAGATCGCGAGCAGGCTTTGCTTCGGCAGTCCTGCAGGGCATTTTAGCTACACCATCACTTTCTTAGTTCCAACCACCCCCAGCTCTTGGCTATGGTATTCAACCCATATGTTATGACTGCAGTTGCATTCCTGAAGGACATAGTACAGTTTTGTACCTACCATAAAGGTAGATGTCCGATAGATATGCAACTGCAGTCGGATTCTCCCACCCTCCTACCCCTCTGCAACCTTCTTTATGGTTCCACTACCCCTGTTCCTATTAGCTGGGGGTATCTCTATGCTGTATCTGTTTATTACTGTTGTGCATGTCTGGAATTCTTTATCTATTCACCAAATTTAGCCTTCCTAGGAGGGCACCTGGCATCTGGGGCAAGAAACACTGAAGAAGATGGCGTCGGCCGATGCCTTTATACTCCAGCCGTTCTGACATCGGAGAGGAGGCGACACCAGCCGACGCCGGACCCAGACTTTGGAATCCGGCCGACCGAGGGCTGCCTGAGGCAGGACAAACCCATATGTTATGACTGCAGTTGCATATCTATCGGACATCTACATTTATGGTAGGTACAAAACTGTACTTTCACTACCCTGGCGGGTAAGGTGGGAGAAGCAGGTTTATTTGATACAGTGCATTAACCCTCAAACCCCTAAAGTGTGAAGTATACAAAAGCAGGCAAAAGTGTAGAGGAGCAGAATTGGAGAAGAAGGTAATACTTATCGGATTTAAAATGTAGGCTGAGAGATATCTTCAGGTTAGAGAGGGAGCAGAAATTAATTTGAGGTCATAAACCGTGACAACTGCTTCAGGACTTCAGAAAATATGCCTTTCTGGATGCGGTCTTAAGCATTGCATAAGAGCTTATGAAAGATCAGGTTAAGGCATCATTAACTAAGTGATCTTGGCCATCTATTTTTGAGTAGGTTATCTGGGCAAGATTACATAATCCATGGAAGTTAGTGTTGGTTTAAGAAGAGTCGATTATGCTGTGCTGGAGAAGAGGGCCAAGTATGAGTTTAACTAAAGGAGTAGGCACGCTATGATTTTTTCGAGGATGGACGTCTTGGCAATGCCCAAAGGTATGAGATGGAAGCAACATTTGGAGAAGGCTGGTATAGGTTGTGACAATGTGAGGTATTGCCAGCTTTACCAGTAGACATAGGGCAGTGGATGTGTAACATGTGCCAGCTTACCTAGCTGGAGCTTTGTAAAGATGGTGACAAAGGTGATTTGTACAGGTGCTTGTGTTGAAATGTATTTATAAAGTTGCTTGTGTTAAAAATGTACCAACGGTGGGTTTTGTTGCACAGAAAAAGAAATGCACCTGTATGTCAGACTGTGTTGTAACTGTTGGAATTAATATGTTGTAACAAAAGGTACTGGAAGAGAAGAGGTTAATGTCAGTCCAGATAACTTTGAAAAATAGTCTGAAATTAAATTACCTGGTAGAGCATAAAGATGGTGTGTTACAGTTCTGATTGCAGCCAGAGATGAATGATTGTGAAAACAAGGATTAGGAATCGTGCTGTATTGCCCTTAGCAGTGAACTAATTGCTACCCTGGAAGGGTGGAAGTGTTGAAATGGTTTTATGGCTTCCAGATGATATAAAAAATCATAGTAAAGCTCCGTCTGTGTGTATGGTAACACACATGTGCAAAATTCTGTTTCTGTTTCTAGTAAAGGTGGGTAGTGTGGGAGCCAGAATTCAGATGACCAGATGTATGTGATGTCATTCTGTAATCCAGCAGTGAAATGATGTTTTAATACATGCTGATACAGAAGTCTCAGAGCAGTCTGTTTTTGAAACCTGACAAGAAGGACCCCTCACCTACTTCATTTTGCCTTGCTTAGTAAGTAACCAGGGAATAGTAATTTAGGTCAGTCAGGAAACTATAATGAGATTAGTTAAGTACTGTTTATCTGTGTGAATCTATTCATCTGTGTTGTTTTAATGTTTTCTGTGATTGAAACTCTGGTGTTTGTTGTAAATGGGTATTTAGTATTTTCATTTTTTATTATTAAATATATTTAAACTTTTCATTGTGGCTGGTCTTTTATAGAATGCTTTACCCTTTAAAGAATAGTTATATTTATTTAATGACACTGACTGCTCCTGGAAGTCTTACTGCATTGGTCAAACACTATCATTTGTATTGGTGTTGCTTTCACTTTGTATAATTGGATACACTTTTATAAGAGCCTTAGAGTGGCTGGCTTTGGAGTGTACTGGTGGCAGAATTCACCTTATAGTCTGAGCAGAGGGGCATAGTGAGTAAATCTGTTCCAACCTTTCCCAGGTGTGTATGTGTGTGTGTGTCAGCTACTTGGAGCAGAGACCGAGAGCACTGGTTTCACAGTGAAGGGTGGCGGAAGACTTGGCTTGGGACACTGTGCTGAGGACTCAACTCTATAGCTGTGCCAGGGGGAGTCTTATTGGGGGCCTGGAGAGAGAGTGGGAAATGCAGACCCCAGACTCTGTGGTCTGTGTGTGCTCTTAAGGGAAATTGTGCTTGGTGTAGAGAGCTGCATCTGGCAATACTGTGTGCATTTATTTTTGTTCGAAGTGAACATCCCTCACCAGTGTCCGTCTTGAGAATTAAGACTCTTCGATTACTGGCCCAGAGGAGGGGACGTCACGTAGGTGCATAGATATGCGAGGCTAGCAAATAGTAAAGAGTTGAAGCCCACAAGAGGTGGGTTAAGAAGGGTTTAGGATGTGAAGGCACCACAGCACAAGGAGGTTAGCAGAAACACAGTGAATGTGATGTAAGCAGTAAAGACAAAAGCTTAAAACGAATTGGCAGAAGTGAAATAATTTTCTTTTTTAGGTAGAGGGCAGCATGAAGATGTGAGGAAAAAAAATCTTGCCAGGCTGAATGAGGATTCTTAAATGAATACTTCACCTAAGAATTTATAGATGAAAGCAGTGGTAGAGTGACTTTCAGGGAGAAGAAGAATGGAACAGAGAACAATGAATATTACCAAGGTAGAGAAGTGTGTCTGCCTTTGGGAGGGTATAACTGAAGGATTGCATGGATTGCTATTCAGATTTCTCAGTTGTTTGGTCAGTGCACTTCATTATCCCTCAGTGGAAGTCCTCAGCAGATGAGGACTAGAAGACTGCAATTGTGATACCCTTGTACAAATTGAGTAAAAGGAAAATAATCTGTGGGACTACAGTGCTTCAGTTGCAGAAAAGTCTAAAAGAATCCTAAGGGGTAGGGAGGTAACATTTCTTGAATATAGTATGTTCATCGTGTTACACTGCTGCAGTCATTACACTTGGGTTATCCTGCCGTCAGGTGGTCCCGCAGTCGACCTGAGTTCCAAAGTCTTGGTCCGGTGTCGGTTGCTGTCGCTTCTTCCCTGACGTCAGTGCAACAGGGGTATACAAGATGCAGCTGACGCCATTTTCTTCAGTCTTTCTTGTCGCGTGGTGCCAGAAGCAACAGCAGTTCGCAAGTACCGGTCGGCCGACTCCTGAGATTTTCATTCCGAATCCAGAACCAAAGTCTTCTACAAAGCTAAGTACCCCGTTGGGGAAACTTTTTTTCTTGCTTCAGACAGATGTCAGTAAAATTTAATAACTGTATTTCTTGTGTGAAGCAAATACCTCATAAGGATTTCTATTCCTATTGTATCCCATGCCTAGGCCCAGGCCACGACGTCACAGGTTGTCGGTGTTGTGTTAGGTTTAAGAAGCACACTATTAAATGTCGGTTTGATTTTTCCTGACATTATTTTGGCAGAAAATTCAATTATACCATACCATCGGAACTACTGATGACCGGAATACACACAAAGCGCAAAGACAAGGACAGGCATCAGAGGCCCAAAACTGACGACGAAGCCTCTTCTAGGCCAGTCGCCAGTTCTCCGGTTTTCAGCGAGGCGCCTTCGCAGCCCCTGATGACCGCATTTTTAGAACCTCAAGCCGCCTCTAACTCCCACGTGGAGATGGCTGGGCCTTCGGACGCACCGGATTTACAGCCTACCGAGACTAACCCTTCAGAGGGATCCGGAGTAGCTGAACAACCCGTTGCTTCAGAGGGTGTTTTCAGACCTACTCAGTTAACCATTAAATCTTCTGCCAAGTCTAAAACTCCTTTAAAAACAAAGAAACAAATTCAGCATTCACCAGAACAGGCCTCCATGCCTAAGAAACAAATGCTCAAAATGGCCGAAGACTTAATCATTCTGATCAGGGGGTCCCATCCCCCTCCTGATAAAACGCCTAGACAGGATGCAGACTATGACTCATCCGACCAGGTATCCAGCTCTTCAGATTCATCCTCAGACCTAGGATACTCTTTACCCCCTTATGAGGATTCTGATGCTGAGGAATCAATTCCTTCAGCCTCTCTGCCAGAGGACTACTCCTTTGGGGAAACCTTGCATACTATGAGGGAGCATTTCCATTGGGAGGGCCAGGATTATTCAGAATCCAAGAAAAGGCTCAGAGATTTCCTTTTATTACCTCAACACAGACCCCTTGATGTTCCGCTAGTGTTAGACATTGTGGATGATGTGTATACTGAATCCAGTTTAAATCCTGATTCTTTACCTCCTGCTCCATTTAAGCCTGACAGATACTACAGAGTCCCTGACCTCACAAATTTCTTTATAAAAGCCCTGCTGCTGACCCTGAAACTATTTCTCAGGGCCCCAAAGGGGTAAAGGCCTCCTCAGCAAAGAATCCAGTCTCCTCTGACAGAGATTCCAGAGCATTAGACAGATGGGGGAAGAAAGTATATACATCTGCAACTTTAGCAATGAGGGCCTTAAATTGCCAGTTTCACATGCTAAAATACCAACAATATTTGATGTCTCAGTTGAAACAGAAAATGCTTCCAAACTCAGATCCTCCTAATTATAAAGAAATGCAGGATTTATTGCACAGCTGAACAAGTGGGAAAACATACTTTGAAATGTGGTTTTGACTCATTAGAGGCCTCCTGTAGGGCAGCAGTTACAGGATCTGTCATTAGAAGACATGCTTGGTTAAAAGAACAGACGTCACCAGATCATGTTAAAGCAAAATTATTGGATAAACCTTTGCAGCAAGATGTTTTATTTGGAGTTAAGGCAGAAGAGGTATTAAAGAAAATGGAGGATAAGGCAAAATCTATGCAAACGGTGAAGGATTTCTTACAGGTTCAGCCTCCTCGATTTAGCAGAAATTGGCCAACAAAGAATTGGTCCTTTCCAGTTAGACAGACCTCAAAGGGGCAGATACAGACGTCCAAGAGGTAGAGGTCAACCACAAGGTCCTTACAGGCCTCGACAACTGGGTGCATCAACCCAGAAAGAAGGGGAAGACGGGCCTCAACTTTACAAAAAACAGTCCCAATGACTTCCCACTACAGCTGCCAAACAGTTCTCTCTTGGCAGCTCCCTTGGGAGGAAAACTGGCACTTTTCTGTCACAAATGGCATATGATCACCAAAGACAAATGGGTTCTCAGCATAGTATCTCAAGTTTACAGGTTCCACTTTCACACTCTGCCAATGTTAAAAGGAATTCCAAATCTGCCACCATATCAATGGGCAGAGGCTCAAAGACGAATTACAGCACTCATGGACATGAGAGCTATTCAAGAGGTACCAACATAGGAGCAAGGACAAGGATTTTATTCAAGACTCTTTCTGGTTCCCAGAAAGGACAAAGCCTGGAGCCCCATTCTGGATATTTCTTCTCTAAACACTTACCTAGATGTTCCAAAATTCAAAATGTTGACACTACAGCAGCTTCTTCCCATGCTGGGCAAGAAAGCTTGGCTCGTAACTTTGGACCTCAAGGAGGCATACCTGCATGTCCCTATCAGACAAAACTGCAGAAGATACCTCAGATTCATAGCAGGTTCAATGCACTACCAATTCTCTGCACTCCCCTTTGGCTTATCTACTGCACCCAGGGTCTTCACAAAGTGCCTGGCACCAGTAATTGCATTTTGCAGACAGAAAGGAATTCATATTTATCCGTACCTGGACGACTGCCTGATTCAAGCAGAGAGCAAGGACATTCTTCTAAAGCATCTGGCGTTTGTAAAAAAGTTATTAAGTTTCCTAGGGTACACAGTAAACGAAAATAAGTCAAACCTAGTGCCCTCACAAGAGATAATATTCCTGGGTGCCAGCTTGAATACAACGGCCCAGATGGCTTATCTCACGCCAGACAAGCAAGGACAACTGACTCAATATTTTCAGTTGATGGCAACAAAGACCCAACTCCCTGCAAGAAAAATTCTGCAGGCCTTGGGTTACATGGCATCTTGCATACTACTAATTCCATATGCCAGACTGCATATGAGGAAACTACAATGGTACCTAAAGAGTGTCTGGTCTCAACACTGTCAAAGTTTGGAAACGGTAATACCACTAATTCCTTGCCTTCAAAAGGAGTTTCGATGGTGGGCTCAAGTATATCACCTCAACAAGGGACAGCCTTTCACTCAACCCACAGCCAGGCAAACACTGACAACAGATGCATCAGATTACGCCTGGGGAGCACACATGGCAGGAAAATGTATTCAGGAAAAGTGGCCCACAGAACAAAGGCATCTTCACATCAATCAAAAAGAGATGCTAGCTACAAAATGCCCTTATAGCTTTCAAGGACCTTCTGCATCCAGGACAACTTCTACTAAAGACAGACAACACCACAGTTATGTGGTACATAAACAAGCAAGGGGGCACTCATTCTTATCCCCTCTGCAGACAAGCCATGAGCTGGTGGAACACAGGTCTAACCTATGAAGTTCATCTGCAAGCATAATTCCTGCCAGGAGAGAAAAACACACTGGCAGACGACTTAAGCAGAAACATCATGGATCCGCACGAGTGGAAATTACATCCACAAATATTCAGAATGATAACACAAAAATGGTGGAGCCCGGACATAGATCTGTTTGCATCCCCAATGAACTGCCAGCTACAGAAATTCTGCACAAGGACTTACCACCCACAAGCATGGAAAGTGGATGCCCTCTCATTCAGCTGGAAAAACCTACAAGCATATACTTTCCCACCACTACCTCTTCTTCCAAAGGTACTCATAAAAGCCAGGCAAGAAAAGCCAAGGATGATCCTGATTGCCCCAGACTGGCCGCGCCAGCACTGGTACCCAATCTTAAAGAACTTAGCACAAGGTCCACCCTGGATTTTACCTCAAATCCCACATCTTCTGACTCAGCACAACAATCAGATACTTCACAGCCAGTTAGATTTCAAACCTAGCTGCATGGCAAATTCCTTAGTCAAGCAAGCAATGCCTCTCTCCAAAGCTGTTGTGGATGTCATTCTGGAGGCCAGAAGGCCTAGCACCAGGAAAGCCTATTCGGATAAATGGAAGAGATTCTGTGCCTGGAACCAGGCTCACAGCCTTGACCCTCTTGTCCCAAATATTCCTCAGATACTACAATATTTAACTGAGATGCTGGACAAAGGCCCCTCCTTTTCATCCAACAAGATCCACACCTTTGCCATCTCTGCTTATTACAACACGGACCCACCTATTTTTTCTAATCCCTTGCTAAAACAGTACCTCAGAGGGGCTAAAAACATAAGACCGCCCCGTAGAGCACCAACTCCAACTTGGGACCTCAGCTTCGTGTTGGAAAAATTAACTTTACCTCCTTTTGAGCCAGCTAACTCAGCAGACTTAAAATACGTCTCTTGGAAAACTGCTCTCCTCCTGGCAATAACCACAGCACGAAGAGTTTCAGAATTACAGGCACTAATGGCAGTGGAGCCTTTCATCATTTTCCACCAAGACAGGGTGTCTTTAAGAACAAACCCTACTTTTATGCCAAAGGTGGTATCAAGTGTGGCTCTAAACCAAACTATTCACTTGCCAACTTTTTATCCAAACCCACAGAATAAAGGGGAGAGACTTCTGCATTCTTTGGACATACACAGACAGTTACACTTCTACTTGGACAAAACCAAAGCTTTCAGGAAAACTGAGCAATTGTTTGCAGCATATGCTGCAGGAGCACAGGGAAAAGCCATTTCTAAACAGACCATTTCAAAATGGATAGGACACTGTATACGTTTCTGCTATACACACCATGGGAAAACTGTACCTAACAGCATTAGGTCTCATTCCACCAGGGCAACAGCCACTTCAACTGCCTACCTCAGAGGAGTACCTACCAAAGACATTTTGGAAGCAGCAACTTGGAGTTCTGTACATACCTTTACCAAGCATTACCATCTGCCTCTTTACTCTAAATCCAGAGCTGGCTTTGCCACTGCAGTGCTGCAGAGCCTTATAGCCACCCCTAATGCCTTATAGAAGCAGCCACCCTACCTCAGCTTTGGGATTCTACCCAAGTGTAATGACTGCAGCAGTGTAACACGATGAACATAGTACAGTTTTGTACCTACCATAAATGTAGATGTTCAAGTGTATACACTGCTGCAGTCCAGGTTACCCTCCCTCCTTCCCCTCTTACTTGCTGGTACCTACCTAAGTCTCCTATCCTTTACTACCTATGGGAAGTATTTGCTGGTAACTGAAAGTTTTTGATTGCTTTTCATATGTATGTTTTATTAGCAATTTGCATTGCCTACCTTTTTGGGGGCACCTGACATCTGGGGCAAGAAAAACTGAAGAAAATGGCGTCAGCTGCATCTTGTATACCCCTGGCGCACTGACGTCAGGAAAGAAGCGACAGCAACCGATGCCGGACCAAGACTTTGGAACTCAGGCCGACTGCGGGACCGCCTGACGGCAGGATAACCCAAGTGTAATGACTGCAGCAGTGTATACACTCGAACATCTACATTTATGGTAGGTACAAAACTGTACTTTCTCCAGGGTAGCAGCAAACACCAGATCTGATTTTTCTCCTTCATTCACCCTCATGACAGGGCCTCTGATCCAACCCTAGAATCTGGCTCGGCCACTTCCATAGACTTGGATCTGACTCACAAGCTCCTCTCTCATACCCACAATCACTGGCAGCCACCCAGCTACCTCAGATCTCATTTGCTGCTCCTGGGAGTTAGATGCAAATTTCTTCTCTCAATCGAATAGTGCTTTTTTTGGCTATTTTCTAAGAGCCTTTAGCAGTTTTTTTTACTCCTCCCTCTCTTTAGTGTGTGTGTGTGTGTGTGTGTGTGTGTGTGTGTGTGTGTGTGTGTGTGTGTGTGTGTGCGCGCGCGCGCGCACTCGTGCAAATATTGCTCTGTCCTCTGTTCTACTCTAAAAAAAATTCTCTTAGGTGTAGTTTAGTCTGCAGGGTTTTTGTTCCATGCTTTCTTCTCTTTCTTGTCAGTTGTTTTTGGCAGGCTTTCTCATGTCTGACAAGTGGGTCCCCAGGTTTAAGTGCTGCACTTCGTGTGTGCACAAAATCCCTAACCTGGATGACCACAGGGAGTGCGTGCAGTGCCTGGGAGCTGACCACTTAAAAGCAGAGTGTTCCTTTTGTGCTGACTTCAGCCGTAGAGCTCTGGCAGACACACGGAAAAACTTATTCTCAGGGGCTTTCTCCCTTCCTTGGCTGAGGCTCAGACCCCTAGCTCAGCTTCGTTATCTTCTCCTTCCACTAAGGAGTCGAAGAGGTCCCTCCCCAAGGGACTCTTTCTGTTAAGCCGAAGAAATATATAGATCTGACTCATTCAGATCCACAGCATTCTCCTTTCTGGTCAGATCCTATGGTCTCCTATTGCCGTTTCCCTGACTTCACCGTCGACACCTACTTCGGATCTTGGGTGTCTGGATCTGAGGACTTCACCTCAGTCTCCAGCCTTGTCTTCCAAATCCAAACTCTCCCGGCCACCCTCATCAACTTTTTCCAGGTCCTGGAGAAGCTTATCCAAGGTGGATATGGACAGGATAGTGAGGAGGTTACTTGAGGCCTAGATCCAGATGGTGATAATTCCCTCTGCATTCCCTGTCAGATTTGTGAATTACCCAGGTCATTGTATCCAAACTCCTTCTCCAATCCGACCCCCGCTTCGGAGGCTAGGGATTCATGACTGCCATACGAGTCGGACTCTCTGTGGAGGAAGCTTCCTTCCTCGACCCAGAGTATGCTCTTGACTAGCTTCATTCTGATCTCATTGGAGCGGAGTGAGTCTTGTAGCCATGGTGTCTGGTCCAGGGGAGTGGGATCAGCTCCATCTTTTTCAGAGCCATCCCTTCCCTTGGGGGCTTTGGCACTTAGTAGCTTGGGTCCGATTCCTTCTGAAGTCCATGGATCTTACATGAGTCCTATCTGTTTCTTGTTTGTAGCTTCGGCTCTGCGAGATTCCGATAAGGCTTTGCCTGGCCCTTCGACCTTTCAGATAGTGGAAAGGGTGTTCTTCCCGGTTGGAGATTTAACCATACAAGTTCCTCAATCTGCACCTGTACCTCCTTCAGATCTGGGTCTTTGTCTCTCGTCCTTTCATGAGTCTTCCCATTCCAAGTGGCCTCCAAGACTTCCTTGCTCACTAGCAATCCCTATCTTCTGATACCTCCCCAGAATATCCCGCTGAGGAGGTCCCTCGGAAGAGGATGTGTAAAAGGAGGCATGTGGACTCCCCCATAGAGTCTCTAACCGAGGATACTGACTTAATTGAGGGGAAGGATCCCCCTGATCCCCGCATGAGGATGTCTTCTTCAGAGACGTCTTAGAAATTTTTAAGCAGAAAGGTGGGTGGTCTGCCCAAACTCCTTCCCCCCTGAGGAGTCAATTCTCTTGTGGGCATTTGGGACGGACCCATCTACATCCTGGTGAGTGGCCCACCCCCCGGTGGTTTTGATATCTTGTTGAGCGTAGAAGGAGCCGGATGCCATCAAGCCCATACCCAAGCGGCCAGATAGGTTTTAGCGCCTCCTACTGACAGGAAGCACTGGAGTAAGGGTCCTGTGGTCTATGCTATCGTGGTGGTGGCAGCCACAAAGAAAGAAGTGGCAGAGGAGGCTGCCAATGTCCATTCGCCTAACAAGAGTCTAGAACATTGAACAGAATCAGGAAGCGTGTTTACTTCTCTGCAGCCTTTGCGCTGAGGTCACTAAACTGTTTAGCTGACTTCATTTGGCTGCAGATGGGCTTGGTCAAAGAACTGACAGCTTCCCTCTGAGTCCATGCCTGCAGAGGAGTTTAAGACAGTTTCTCCCAAGCTGGTTACTCTCTTTCATCCATCACCAATTCTACGATGAGATTAATCTCCCATACCACAGAGTACCTCATGAGCAGCCGGCTTAGGACTATCCCTAAGGAGGCATACCTGGATGAGACTGTGGATTTTGTGGAGCCCTTCAAATTGTCCTTTGTAAATGCCCCTTACAATGGCTCCACCCTTCTTGGCCGTCAATCAGAGACACTCTCACCCACAGCGAAAAGGATGGGAAAACTCTTTCTGCTTTCGGAATCAAATTTTCCACCAAGGTCCTTTTCCAGAAACCAACGTGGAGGCAAGAAATTGTGGTTCCTCAAGTCCCAAGGGCCTTTCCAGGACCCACGTGGAGAACCTTCCTCCAGAGACAGAGGTGGGGCTTTTGACGGTAGAAGTCTCCCCAGAGGCAGAGGGAATCTGCCGAACCAGGGCTTTAGAGAACACATTTCTGATAAACCTGGCCATCACTCGTGAGGTTCTGCCTGACTCTCTTTCTCTGGAGGCAGTTGAGACGGTTAGCTTTGCACCCCAAAACCTGGACCCAGTTAACTCAGAACTGTTGGGTGCTAAGTATAATATCCAGAGGTTGTTATAGTCTCTTTTCAACTATCCCTCCGAATTCAAGAAACTTCCCTGATGTGCCACCCGTTCAGTAGGAGCAGGCAGTGCAGGAAATTCAACAGCTGCTGCAAAAAAAGGAGTTATCCAGGAGGTCCCAAATGAGCAAAGAGGATTCAGAACCTAATTCCTTTCCTTTTTAGTGCCGAAAAAGACAGGGAACTTAAGATCCATTCTGGATCTCGGCAAGTTAAGCAAGGTTCAGAATGGTTACAGTTCAGTCCTTTCCTACCATTGTTGCACAAGGATGACTGGATTTGCTTGATAGCTCTCAAGGACGTGTACTATCACATCAAAATAAACAGACACTCCAGGAGATTTCTGTGCTTCCGGCTGTGAGCCAGTCTCTACCAGTTCAGGGCACTGCCGTTTGGACTCACCACAGCCCCCTGGATGTTCACCAAATGTATGGCAGTGGTAGCCACTCACCTGAGGCTCAAGGGATTCCAGGTGTTTCCATATTTAGACTATTGGTTCCTTACTGCTCCCATGAAGCATCAACTGATTCAAGCCAGGGACTACTTACTCCAGTTTGCACATTCCCTGGGCATCACCATAAACACGAAAAAGTCCAATCTGACTCCTGTTCAGAACGCAAGAGTTCATAGGTACACAGCTCAGTATCAGACCGCAGATAGCGACTCTTCCTTTACACCATGTTGCCATTCTTTAGAAATCAAGCCCAGCTATTGTTGGCCAGTTAAGCCCCCCCCCCACCTTGTGTGGTCTTGGTCCATGTCTGCAGTCATTCTTTTAGTGTCCCTGGTCTGGTTCTTCATGCGGATTCTTCAATGGACTCTAGCTAATCAACCCTTGTTTCAGTCTCAAATTAACGTCCATCTGCAAGTCCCATGTCAGTTGGATTCATTCCGGCAATGTTCTCTTCGGCAGACCGTTTGTCATTGACCCCCCCCCCCATAGCAACAGTGACCACAGACGTTTTCCAGGTGGGGTGGGGGGGCGTTACAATGGGAAGATGGTCCAAGGCACGTGGAGTACTCCAGAGACCAGTTTGCATGTCAGTGTCCTAGAGATGAGAGCTGTCCTTCTGGAGATGCAAGCCTTTCAGGATGTTCTACCTGTAAGGACCATTGCAGTACACACAGACATGTCAGTTGTCTGGTACATCAACAAGCAAGGAGGAACCTGTTCTTACTCCCTGTACAGGGAGGCCTTGAGAGTGTGGGAGTGGGCCATCTCTTCAGACCGCTTTCTAATTGCAATGCACATACCGCGGAAAAAACAACGATCTGGCAGACAGACTCAGCAGGCCTCTACTGATACTGCATGAGTGGTCCCTCAATCAATAAGTAGCGACCATGATCTTCAGCAGTTGGGGTCAGTCTTGCTGTGACCACTTTGCCTCTGCCCTCAACAAGTGCAGCAAGTGTTTTGCTCTGATCCCTCCTCCAAGGGATGCTCTAGCCCATGATTGGCCCCCAGTCTCCTGTATGCTTATCTTCCTCTTCCCCTCATCCCCAAGTTTCTTCAGAAGGCAAGTAGGCTAAAGAGCTCTCTCATCCTCATTGCCCCCTTCTGGCCTTGCCAGGTGTGGTTCTCCTTCCTGTGGTCTCAATTGAAGTATCCTCCTGGATACTGGAACCCATTCGGGACCTCCTCTCTCACCCATCAGGGATCCAACACCCCGAGTCTTTGAACCCTAAAATCGACCGCTTGGTTTCTCCAGTTTCAACCTTGATTAGACAATCCTTGCTTCGGACCCCTCTCTGGAAAAGCCTAGCCTTGCAAAAGGCTTCCAGTAAGAAAATTTACAATAGCAAGCGGAAGAGGTTTGTTCTTTGGGCTGCCAACAAGAACATTGATCTGTTTTCAGCACCTGTCTCTGGTATTGCTGTTCCTTTCTACCCTTTTCAACCAAGGTGTTAGTTTTTCCATTGTTAAGCTACAGTTAGCTGCTATTTCTATTTTACACACTGCTAGTCAAGCTCATTCCTTGTTCACATTCAGACTATGCAAATCCTTCATGAAGGGCTTTTTCTTATTGAGGCCCCCTGTTATTGATCCTTCCTTGGGACTTTACTGTGGTGCTGCAGCCTGCAGGCATTGACTCAGGGCTCCTTTGATCCAGCGGTGACTTGCGATATGAGGTTTCTATCCTGGAAAGTAGCTTTCTTGGTGGCGGTCACTTCCGCCAAGAGGATTTCTGAGCTTTAAGCTGTTTTCTAATTCTCTCTACACAATTCCATAAGGATAGTGTCGTTACGCACTAATCCTTCCTTTATGCCTAAAGTGGCTACAGGAAGTAATATTAATCAGTCTATTCAACTTCCAGTGTTCTTTCTCAATTTTTCCAGCAAAGGGGCGTATGTTATTCATCTTTTAATTGTTCACAGACAGCTCCACTTTTATTTACATAAGACCAAGCAACACAGAAAGTCTAACCAGCTTTTTCTTCAAACATACTTGGTAAAGTGCCTCTCTGATTGCATCACCTTCATTTCTTCCTCCAAGGGGCTACAGTTACCTAGACCGCCTAGGGCACATTCTGCCAGAGCCATGGCTACTTTGTCTACTTTCTATGCCAGAACCTCTTTTGATGACATTTGTGTGGCAGCTACATGGTCCAATAATCACACTTTTATATCGCATTACAACTTGGATGTTATTTCCAGGAGCAGGGCTTCCTTTGTTTCGATGGTGCTCCTGCATGTTCTTCCATGAGGGCCACCCAAGGTTGTCGTATCTGGGGACTCTGACCATGTCGTGAGGGTGAATAAAGGAGTCAACATCAGATGAAAAAGTTATGTCTTACCATAACTTGGCATCTGTGCTGTCTTCCTTCATTCATCCTCACTTTCACACCCAACCATACCCTGCCAGTCTTCTTGAGGAACCTGGATGAGCTCAGGACTGTTAGTCCTGTGTCTGAGCCTCTTCTGCCAATCTTTTGTGTCTGAGTTTGACAAACTCAGTCTGTGGTAATGGGGTGGATGCAGGGATTGTGGGTATGAGGGAGGAGCTTGATAGTCTGATCCACGTCTATTGAAGTAGCTGAGCTGGATCCGAGGGTCTGATCCCGAGACCCTGTCATGATAATGAATGAAGGAAGACAACACAGATGCCAAGTTATGGTAAAACATAACTTTTATTAATGACAAAGAACTGTCAATCTCAACTTACAAAGGTGGTTGCACACTAATCAGCAGGGTGATTAGAGCTCTTTCAGTGTGAAAACTAGCAAAAGAAGTTTACAGTAAACTCTCAGTTAACCGGAACTCAAGCAACCAGAAAAAAAAATTGAAGAAATACAGTACAATTTTCATGTGTTGCACTTTCTGCCCCCCCCCCCCTACAGAAACATACCTCACATTTTTAGAGTTTTGAAAATGAAGATAGGAATAAATTTCCTCGTTCCCCACATAAGAACAAGTCAAACCAAACAAATAGTATATGGTGCAGTATTAGTCAGGCCTATTTTTAATAGTAACTGTCAAGCAACCAGAAACTACAGATGTTAAGTTGTCAAACTCGCCTTCATTCTTGCTGGATGGTTCGGAGCCGATCCTCGGCTCCGACTCGGCACTTGCTAAGCTCGAGAGCTAATTTTACCAGCTCGAGGCAACCCTATATCCCATGATGCAAGGCGTGACTACCCCAGATCTCGTTTGCCGCTTCGCGAAGAGGTCTCCTTTTACCAGCTCAGATAAAGTTTTTAGTATTTATACTAAAGTTCAGTCAGAAAAATTTCCATTTTTCCCTGATTTCCTTCTTAAGAGTTAGTGTTAACTTATATATATCTATCTGCCCTATATTCCCCTTTCTCCTTTATATAGGGATAGTTTTTCGTTCCTTCAGGCCTTAAGCCTCCCTTCCATTATTTTTCTGTCAGGAAGTGTGTCTGTGTTTTTCAGTTTTCCCTATTTTTCATTAGATAACTGTGTGACTGGTGTGTGTCTGTGTGTTTTTTGTGTTTTTGGCATACCATGTCAAAAGAAGTGAAGGTCTCAGGCTTCAAGAAGTGTGACTCGTGCTGTCAGAAAATGTCTCTGACAGACTGTCACACTTCTTGTGTGTACTGCCTGGGGCCTTTACACCTGCAGGACTCCTGTGCTATTTGTCACTCCTTTAACCAGAGAGTCCTGCAGGAACGTAGAAACAAGCTAATTCTACGTGGCTTGTTGAAGCCAGAGGGTTCCCTGACCAAGACTGGGTCGGCAAAGCCCTCTAAGCCACCTAAAGCCCAGGCTGTGGTTCCGAAGCCTTCGGCGGTGGCTCCGACTCCTTCGGAGTTGAGATCGGCTCCGGCTGGAGACGATCTTTCTGCCTCTGAGGTAGTGGTATCGGCGCCGCCTGGCTCCGATACGCTGGCACCTATGTCAATGTCGGCTCCGGCCGGAGCCGACGTCTCCTTGACCAGCACTGGAGCCGATAAGCTGTCGGCTCCATCTGGAACCGAAGGGTCTTCGGCTCCGATGGCTCTTTCCAAGAAGAGATCTCGATCCCCTTCCCTGGAGTCGATTCGCTCGGCTCCGGGATCTCCTCTACATTCGGAGCGGAGCCATCGGAGCCGATCTTCAAGGTCTTCCAGGCTGTCAGACCATGACTTGGAGAGGGTGGTAAGTAGACTGCTGAAGTCACAGGCACTGGCCCAAATGCTCCATAGCCCGTCTCAGCAGACGTCCGCTATTCCTCATCCCCCTGAAATTCCTCCTCCGACTCTCCTTCAGAGTTCGGAGCCGGAGCTTCTCGGAACGTTGACCGTGGGTGCGCCGGAGCCAATACTTGCCCTGTCGGCTCCATCGTCTTCGACTCCGATTTCCTCCATGAGACCTTCCTTGGAGGGATCCGGTCGTCGGGTCTCCCTTGTTGGCTCCGAGGGGGCGAGTGGCATCGGACCCTTGTCCGACCCCGCTCTCCCTCTTGGAGCTTCGGCATTGGTGAGCTCGGCACCGACATCGGCCTCGGAGCCTTCTCTTTTGGTGGGACCGGGGATTCCTGTCTCTTCGGAGGGGGAGTCTTCTGGCCTCCCTGGGTGGGGAGCCTTTGAGGTGATGAGGAGTGTTCTAGCCCCGGAGCTGAGTCAACAGTCATTTCCATTAGCTCCTCCCTCTTCGGTGCCTGTTGATGTCTCTTGCCATTCTCTTGCTCCCGGAACCAGAGATCCATCGCCCCAGGTTTCCCCATTGGGAAGAACTTCCTCTTCCGAGGTTTCTCCTGATCCTTCCGGAGAACCCCCGCGTAAGAGGACATGCAAGAGGAAGCACACAGACTCCCCCGAGTCTACGACATTAGATACCGACTTAGATGAGTCTTAGGGTTCCCCACGGTCCCCCTCTGAGGATGTCTCCTTTTCAGACATCCTGGAACTCCTTAAGCAGAGGGGGAACTGGCCTTCCATTAACCCCTCCGAGGATGAGTCGGTATACCTGGAGGCTTTTGGATCTCGACCCTCAACCTTCTGGGTGTCTCCGCCTTTCGACCCGCTCATGCAAGTGGTGGCTCGAAAGGCGTGGGCGGCCCCGGATTCTGTGGAACCAGTCCCCAGGAGGCCTTCTAAATTCATCACGGCCCCCGCAGACAAACAGTTTCTTACCAAGGGTGTCCCTGTTGATGCCATGGTGGTGGCGGCTGCCACCTAGAAGGAACTTGCTGATCCTTCTGTACCTGTCCATCCTCCTAACAAGGACTCTAGGACCATGGATAGGTACGGTAAGCGGATGTTTTCTTCAGCGACCTTTGCTATGCGTTCGCTGAATTATCTCTGTCACTTTACCCGGCTTCAGAGAGACATTCTCAAGGAACTAGGTGAGGTAGTTCAGGATCCGTCAGCTGCTGGGGCTCAAGAAAAGATTGCCTCACAGCTAGGAATCCTAAATTCTATAACTAACTCCTCCATGCGGCTCATTTCTTATGCAGCCGATGGGGCGAGCAGAGCCGCAGGCACAGGAGTGGCACTTGGGCGTCAGTCTTGGATGCAGCTTTGTAATTTCGCGGCTCCCTTTAAGGCGTCCTTCACTAATACTCCCTTCGATGGTTCGGCTTTGTTCGGGCCTCAGGTGAAGGACACATTGACCAGGTGTGAGCAAGATGGCAAGACTCTTTCTGCCGTAGGAGTCCATTTCTCCACCCCTTCAAGACCCTATCCCAAAGGTCAGAAGGGGGGGGGGGGGAATGTGGTTTCGTAAATCTCAGGGAGTCGCGCCGGATACACGTGGTCAGTTTACCCCCAGAGGCAGAGGGGGTAATAACAATAGACGCCGCCCTAGGGGCAGAGGGGGTCCGCAGAATCAGGGTAGCAGGAAGCCTCTCTCTGATAAACCCTTCCAGCATCCCTGAGGTGTTGTTACTGTCCACCCTTGGAGGCAGACGGGGGAAGATTGTCGCTGTACCCAACAGCCTGGCGTTCCCTTTCTCAAGACAAATGGGTACAGTCGATCATATCCGAGAGTTACAATATCCCTTTCCAGAGATATCCCGTTCCTCATCAATCCCCTCCAGACGTTTCACCCGGTCTAAGGGAATTGGCAAAGCTGGAGGTATCAAAGCTCCTAGCAAAAAGAGCCATCCAACTAGTGCCAGCAGACAAAGTAGGATCCGGGATCTACTCAAGATTCTTTTTGGTCCCCAAAAAGACGGGAGATTGGAGACCAATTTTAGACCTCAGCAAACTAAACAAGTTTGTCAAGAAGGCAAGGATGTCCTTCAAGGATGCATCTGCAGTCCTTACAAATGGGTTGTCCTGTCGTCAGGCAGCCCTTCGGTCGGCCGGATTCCAAAGTCTGGGTCTGGCTTCGGCTGGTGTCGTGCTTCACCCGACGTCATAGCTGCAGTTCTTCGGGTATAAAGGCATCAGCCGATGCCATTTTCCTCAGTCTTTCTTGCCGCGTGGCGCCCGAAGCAGAAGCTGTTCGCAAGTGCCGGTCGGTCAGAACCAGAGATTACTACTACCGAATACTACTTCGAGGACTTCTAAAAAGCTAAGTACCCCGTTGGGGACTCTTTCTTGCCTCAGCCGATGTCAGAAAAAGTGAATAACTGTTTAACTTGTGGGAAACAAATACCTCATAAAGATTTCCACTCTTACTGCTTACCTTGTTTAGGCCCAGATCACGACGTAGCAGCTTGTCTAGCCTGTGCTTCTTTTAACCGATGGACGCTTAGACGTCGGTCGGAATTTGCAGAGCAGTTTTTCGCTCTGATTTTGCTTATATTATGCCGCCGGATCCTCCGACTTCACAAATAACCAAAACGCAGGAAAAGGACCGACATTCGCGGTCCGCGGTTTCGCCGAAACCGCGGTTAAGCCAACCACGAGTGTCTCGGTTTCGCTGAAACCGAGCAGCGGTTCTTCCCCCAGCCGAAAACATGCCTTCTACCGAGGCCTCTTCTAACCTGGTGGAATCGGCTTCTGAAATCCAACCTGCAGTTGCGGTTTCTCAGGAATTATCAGACACTATTCCCTTGGATATTTCAACCCCTGCACGTGGAGCTGCCAGGCCTCCTGCAGCCATGTCTATTAAGGCCTTTGCCAGGGCTAAAGCAGCTAAAGCTTCAAAAACTGTGCCTGTTAAGCCCCTCTCACAGGCCCAGCTCCAGTTCCCATATGCTTTCTTTGGCAGAGGATCTCATTTCTTTAATTCGTGGATCCCAGCCTCATCCAGACAGGACCACTCATCCACCTCCAGAGAAGAGGCCTAGAGCAGAGCCCCCAGAGCCAGTATCCACAGATGATTCCTCTGATGACTCAGAACATGCAGACCCTCCTGAGGCTCCTTATTCCCCTTACGAAGACTCTGATGCTGAAGAGTCCATTCCTTCAGCCTCTCCACCTGAGGAATTTTCCTTTGGGGAAACCTTGCATGGTATGAGGGAACAATTTCAGTGGCAGGGCCAAGATTTCTCAGACTCCAGAAAAAGGCTTAGAACCTTTTTACATTTGCCACAACATAGGCCTTTAGCTATACCTCCAGTTCTTTCTGTTGTAGATGATGCATTTAATGATGCTTGCACTGCCCCTGATTCATTACCTCCGGCCCCTGCTAAGCCCGATAGGTTCTACAGGGTCCTGGACACTCATCACCATTTATACAAGGCTCCTTTTGCAGATCCAGAGACTATCTCCCAGGGGCCTAAGGCTGTAGCAACTACATCTGCTAAAACCCCTCCCTCTGAAAGGGAATCCAGGTCCTTAGAGAGATGGGGTAAAAAAGTTTACACTTCTGCTACTCTGTCAGCTAGGGCTTTGAACTGTCAATTTCATATGATTCAATATCAAGAGTTTATGCTAGACCAGTTAACTAAAAACTGTCCTCTGAAGAATCTTTAGATAAGAAGTATGTTCAGGAAATGGTACATAACATACAGCAGGTTAGTAACCATTCTTTAAAATGTGGCTATGATGCACTGGAGGCTTCCTTTAGATCAGCCATGACTGGCACAGTTATCAGGAGACATGCATGGTTGAAAGAGCAGGCATTACCAGACCATGTCAAATCAAAGCTTTTAGATGCACCCATGGACAAAGTCAATTTATTTGGTTCTCCTGCACAGCAGGTACTAAAAAAGATGGAAGAGAAGGCGAAATCTGTACAAACAGTGAAATATTTCTTACAGGTTCAACCTCCAAGGTTTAGCAGGAACTGGCCCTCCAAGAATTGGTCCTTTCCGGACTCCTCCAAGACACAGAGAGGCAGGAATAGGCGTTCAAGAGGCAGAAACCAATCCAGGGGTGCCTACAGGGGACGCCAGTGGCAGGGTAACAACCAGCGAGGCACAGACGCAGCCACCACCACTACAACAACACAATCACAGTGACTTGGCTGTGGCACCGCCTACCAGGGAACAACTGGAAGCACCCTTAGGCGGAAAGCTAACCTTATTTTCAAAGAACTGGCATTGCATCACAAGGGAAAAATGGATTTTGCAAACTATAGACCAAGGTTACAGGTTCCATTTCCATACTCTACCAGGAAAGAGAGGAATGCCAAACCTACCACCTACTCAAAGGGCAGAAGCTCTAAAGCAAATATCTCAATTATTAAGAATGAGAGCTGTGGAAAAGGTACCATCTATGGAACAAGGAAAGGGATTTTACTCCAGACTCTTCCTGGTACCAAGAAAAGAGAGCAAATGGAGGCCTATTCTCGACCTGTCCGCTTTAAACACATTCCTCATTGTTCCAAAATTCAAAATGCTGACCCTACAGCAGCTTCTTCCCATGCTGGGCAAGGAGTCTTGGCTGGTAACTCTTGATCTCAAGGAGGCATACCTGCACGTCCCCATACGACCAAATTGCAGAAGATACCTCAGATTTCTTGCAGGATCAGAGCATTATCAATTCTCAGCATTGCCCTTTGGCTTATCTACTGCGCCCAGAGTGTTCACGAAATGCCTGGCATCAGTAATTGCTCATTGCAGACTTCAGGGAATCCAAATTTACCCCTACCTGGACGACTGCCTGATACAAGCGGACAACAAAAGCAAGCTAACAGAAGACTTACAAAGAGTCATTTACCTGCTGCAAGCCCTGGGATATACAGTCAATATAAAAGTCAAGGCTGATTCCATCCCAAAGAATAACCTTTCTGGGTGCAGAGCTGGACACATCAAAACAAATGGCATTCCTAACTGCAGAAAAGAAAGATCAGCTACCTCTCTACTTCTTGGTATTAACAAAGCAGAACCATCTAACTGCAAGAAAAGTACTGCAAGCCCTAGGCTTCATGGCATCCTGCATAATTCTGGTCCCTCATGCCAGACTGCATATGAGAAAGCTACAGTGGTACCTAAAAAATTTGTGGTCTCAACACAAGCACAGCCTAGAAACCAAAATTCCAATAATCCCATGCCTGAAGCAAGAGTTCCTATGGTGGGCTCAGGCCTGTCAATCAAACACAGGATTGCCCTTCTGCAACAGTCAACCAAGCCAAACCATCACGACAGACGCCTCAGACCTCGGTTGGGGGGCACACATGCTGGACAAGTGCATACAAGGCTTATGGACTCAAGACCAGCTGCGCCTGCACATAAATCTAAAGGAAATGCTGGCAGTAAAATTGGCAATCCAGTCATTCAGACCATTTCTCCAAGAAGGTCAGTTGATGATAAGGACAGACAACACCACAGTTATGTGGTACATCAACAAACAGGGAGGCACAAATTCATACTCTCTATGCCGTATGGCACTGGACCTATGGGATGTGGCTCTGAGCTACAACATTCAGTTACAAGCAATTTTTGTACCGGGAAAAGAAAACATTCTAGCAGACATATTAAGCAGAACTACCACGGATGCCCACGAATGGATGCTGCATCCGGACATCTTCAAAGCCATCACAAGAGAATGGGGATTACCACAAATAGACTTATTTGCATCCCCACTCAATCACCAGCTAAAGAAATTCTGCACAAGGACGTACCACCCACTTGCTTGGAAGGTGGACTCCCTATCTTTCAGTTGGAAAAACCTGACAGCATATGCATTCCCTCCACTTCCTTTGATGCACAAGGTGCTCTTGAAGATCAAAGAGGAACGTCCAAGGATCATTCTGATAGCTCCAGACTGGCCAAGGCAACATTGGTACCCATTGCTGAGGAGCATGTCTAGGGAACAAATATGGGCACTACCCCTGATCCCATTGCTGTTAACACAGAACAACTACAACATCCTGCATCCAAACCTGAAAACTCTGCAGCTAACTGCCTGGAACATTACATAAGAACAATTAACCCAAATTTATCCCAAAGGGTTAAAGACATAATCCTTGAGGCTCGTAGACCTTCCACAAGAAAGAATTATGCAGCAAAATGGAAAAGATATCTCATTTGGAGTACTGCAAAGGGAGAAGATGTGGCACTGGTAAACATAGCCAACATCCTGGAGTACTTGGCAGAGCTCTTCCATACAGGCCTGTCCTATTCTTCCATCAAGATACATGCATCAGCTATTTCAGCAGAATACAGCTTGGATCCTCCTGTCTTCTCACATCCTCTGCTCAGGCAGTTTCTGAGAGGAATTAAAAATGTAAAACCTCCCAGGAAACCACCATTGCCAGCATGGGACTTGAACTTTGTGCTAGAAAATTGACACTTCCCCCTTTCGAACCAGCAGCAACAGCAGAATTACAATACTTATCCTGGAAGACTGCTTTCCTGCTGGCAATCACCTCAGCAAGAAGGGTCTCTGAACTACAGGCATTAATGGCAGTGCAACCCTTCCTGATCTTCCATCAAGATAGAGTGTCCATGAGAACAAATCCTACATTTATGCCTAAGGTGGTATCCAGAGTGTCTTTAAATCAGGCTATCCACCTACCTACATTCTTCCCCAACCCACAGAACAGGGGAGAAAGACTGTTGCATACCTTGGATGTACATAGACAATTACGCTACTACCTGGACAGGACCAAGTCCAATAGAAAAACTTACCAGCTTCTGGTAGCATATGCAACAGGAAAGGAAGGAAAACCAATTTCAAAACAGACAGTCTCCAAATGGATAGGAAATTGCATTTGATTTTGTTACTCCTACCATGGAAAGAAAACTCCAGAGAACATCAGGCCTCACTCCACAAGGGCTACAGCCACTACCACAGCTTTCTTACGAGGAGTGGCTACCAAGGACATTATAGAGGCTGCTACTTGGGCCTCCGTGCATACATTTGCCAAGCATTACAATTTACCTTTATACTCTAGATCCCGAGCAGGTTTTGCCACTGCTGTTTTGCAAGGGATCCTAACTACACCATAATCTCTTTTTTCCTCCTCCCTAGTTTAGCTATGGTATTCTACCCATTTGTAAGGACTGCAGATGCATCCTTGAAGGACATAGTACAGTTTTGTACCTACCATAAATGTAGATGTCCGATAGGAATGCATCTGCAGTCAGGATTACCCACCCACCTTCCCCTCTGTGGCACTCCTAGGGTATTTGCCATCCTTCAGCTAGCTTGGGGGGGATCTATTATGGTGTATTTGTTTGTATATATGTACATACATGCTTATTTTATGTGTTTGCTCTCTACTATTTGGAAACATTGGCATTTATCCAAATTTAGCCATCCAAGAGGGCACCTGGCATCTGGGGCAAGAAACACTGAGGAAAATGGCGTCGGCTGATGCCTTTATACCCGAAGAACTGCAGCTATGATGTCGGGTGAAGCGTGACACTAGCCGAAGCCAGACCCAGACTTTGGAATCCGGCCGACCGAAGGGCTGCCTGACGACAGGACAACCCATTTGTAAGGACTGCAGATGCATTCCTGTCGGACATCTACATTTATGGTAGGTACAAAACTGTACTTTCCGGATGGTCACGCTTCAGTCCATTCTACCCTTTTTGGGCAAGGACAACTGGATGTGCTCAATAGACCTTCAGGATGCGTACTATCACATAATAATTCACAGGCGCTCCAGAAGGTTTCTCCGCTTTCGGCTGGGGACCAGTCATTTTCAATTCAGAGCATTGCCCTTTGGCCTCACTACAGCCCCCAGAGTGTTTACCAAATGCATGGCAGTGGTCACGGCTCACCTGAGACGTCAAGGATTCCAGGTGTTTCCGTATCTAGACGACTGGCTCCTCTCTGCCACCACCACCAGGCATCAACTTCTCAAGGCCAGGGACTACACTCTTCACATCTGCAACCAGTTAGGGATCTCTATAAACTCCGAAATATCTTCATTGTCTCCTTGCCAATCTATTACCTTTATAAGCGCAGAATTAGACACTGTCGGGATGTCAGCAAGACTCACAAACCAAAGAATTCTGGACATCCAAAATTATGTTCGGATCATACTACTCAGCAGAAAGATCAGGGCCATATTTGTCCTGAAGGTGCTAGGTCTTATGGCTGAGGCCATCGTACTCCTTCCTTTAGCTCGCTTCCACATGCGTCTTCTGCAGTGGATGTTGTTCACCCAGTGGTCATTCCAGAAGCTTCCCATGCGCCACGAGATCTTCGTGTCAAAATCTTGCAAGAGTCACCTAACCTGGTGGATGTCTTCTCCACAACTCCATCAGGGCCGACTGTTTGTTCCCCCAGTTCCGGTTGCCACAGTCACTTCGGATGCCTCTCTGATCGGGTGGGGGGGCATTATCAGGGCAGGATGGTCCACGGGACTTGGCAACCCATAGAATACCATCTGCACATAAATGTCCTAGAGATGAGACCGGTGCTTTTAACGTTGCAAGCCCTCAGCGACTTTCTTCCTTTAGGGACTATTGCAGTTCAGACGGACAACATGTCCGTAGTCTGGTATATCAACAAACAGGGCGGGACCAAGTCCTATCCACTGTGTCGAGAAGCTCTCAGACTTTGGCAATGGGCAATCTCCTCTCATTGGTTTCTGATAGCAACGCATATCCCCGGGAAATCCAACCTATTAGCGGACAGACTGAGCAGATCTATTCTCATGCCACACGAGTGGTCTCTCAAACAATCAGTAGTGGATGAGATTTTTCAAAAGTGGGGCGTCCCTTGCTGCGACCTTTTTGCTACACCCCAAAACAGCAAATGCCCAGACTTCTTCTCCCTCTTTCCACTTCCAGGCCATCCCCCCAGAGACGCTCTAACCCAGGATTGGCCCCGGGGACTTCTTTATGCCTTTCCTCCATTTCCGCTGATATCTCAAGTGATTCAGAAAGCTACCGTCTTGAGAGCCAAATTGATTCTCATTGCCCCTTACTGGCCTCGACAAATTTGGTTTCCGTCCCTTCATCATCATCTCTTGTTTCAGCCTTGGCATCTGGATCCAATTCCAGATCTTCTGACCCACCATTCGGGTCATCTGCACCAGGCCATTCATTCTCTCAACCTCACTGCTTGGTTGCTCCACTTCCTTCCTTAGCCAGGCTTCCTATGATTTCTAATCCCGTGCGAGATATCATAGTAGCTTCTCTAAAGTCCTCTACCAGAAGGATTTATACTAGTAAATGGCGGCGTTTTTCCTTCTGGGCAAAGTCTAGGGACGTAGATCCCTTTACAGCTCCAGTACAGTCAGTCTTGGACTTCCTAGCTGAGATTTTTCAGTCAGGTTCTTCTTCCTCGACAGTTAAGGTTCAGCTGGCAGCGATCTCAAATTTTCATGTTGGCTTAGCGGATCAAAACATCATGTCTCACAAGCTTTGCAAAGCCTTTCTTAGAGGGATCTTTCTGCTGAAACCTCCAGTCAAAGATCCTCCTCTGGAATGGGACTTGAATTTAATGCTGGCATCCTTGATTCTGCCCCCCTTTGAACCGGCTGCTACATGCTCATTAAAGTTTCTTTCCTGGAAGACTATTTTTCTGGTTGCTGTTACTTCAGCCAGGAGGGTGTCTGAACTTCACGCTCTCTGTGTCCGTCCCCCATACTTGGTTTTCCACAAAGATAGAGTATCTTTAAGAACTAATCCATCTTTTTTGCCCAAAGTTGCTTCCCAGACAAATATTAACCAATCTATTGAATTGCCAGTTTTCTTCCCTAATTATTCTGACAGAGCAGAACAGAAACTTCATTGTTTGGATGTCCATCGCCAACTCAGATATTACTTAGACAGAACTAAACAATTCAGAAAATCTGATCAACTGTTTCTTTCTTATGCAGAAAGCAGAAAAGGTCTTCCGGTCTCCAAGGTGACCTTATCGAGATGGCTGTCTTCTATCATTTCTCATGTTTATCTCCTTAGGGGCAAACAACTGCCTTCGAAACCAAACGCACATTCTACCAGGCGCCTAGCCACTTCCACAGCATTTCAGGATAGGCTACCTGTTGACACCATTTGTGCGGCAGCCACTTGGTCCACTCCTCACACCTTTGTCTCTCATTACAAATAGGACCTGGCCTCCAGGGACAGGGCTAGGTTTGGTTCCAAAGTTCTCAAGAGTCTGTTCCATTGAGCCACCCAGGATAGAGGTGCTAGGGACACGGTCCCATCCAGCAAGAATGAAGGCGAGTTTGACAACTTAACATTAAGAAGTTATGTACATACCATAACGTTCCATGTTAGTTGTCTTCTCTCGCCTTCTTTCTTGCGTCCCTCCCTCCTTCCCCCTAGCCTGGACAGACCTTGAAATTGTACTCTTCTCTGGGTACTGTTCATTCTTTCTATGGACCTCCAGTAGGAAGTATCAGTAGTTTTTTGTGGTTATTTGCTGTTTTTTCTTTCCACATACAGTCCTCCTTCTTCCTTTATGGGTAGTAGGTTACTGGCAGGGTTTTTTCATAGCTACCAAACGAGATCTGGGGTAGTCACGTCTTGCATCATGGGATATAGGGTTGCCTCGAGCTGGTAAAATTAGCTCTCGAGCTTAGCAAGTGCCGAGTCGGAGCCGAGGATTGGCTCCGAACCATCCAGCAAGAAAGAAGGCGAGAGAAGACAACTAACATGGAACGTTATGGTAGGTACATAACTTCTTCTTATCCAATATCTACCAATCCCCATGGGTGCCAGTTAACTGAGAGTTTACTGTATTTTTTTATAAAATTCAGTTACCGTACTGCCTGGATGTCAGTAAAGAAGAAATTGAGAAAGTACAAGAAAGTCAATTAGAAAAAGAGAAGAAAAAAGCTGTAGTTGAGAAGATTCTTGCGTCCATTAAGAAAAAAAAAAAAAAAACAGATCTGATGTCAGTTTTCATTTTAGCCTCACTGGTGGTTTCGGGTCCGATCCCTTGGATCCAGGTCTGCCGCTATGCAGGCCTGTGGCAAACTTAAACATTCAAGCTTCACCCTTGCCTAGAATGCACCACTCCTCATTACTTCAGATATCGTTTGCCGCTTTCAGCGATAAGATGTGGTTGTTTAATCTCTTGAGCGATTGGTAGATAAGTAGTCAAATTACTTACTCTAATTTTCTACTTCTATTTTTATAATTGAAATTTGACCTTCTTTCCCCCTTTTTCACCCGTACCACTTTCTGGTACTCTATATTACTATCGTTAGTAATGCCGATCCCTCTACATTATTTGTAGCGTCAAATGCCATTGTTGGTATTTCTCTCCCCTTTTCTGTTGCTTTCCTTAAAAATTTTTCTAAATATATATATATATATATATATATATATATATATATATATAAACTATTTTATGTTGATTTTTTTTTTTTTTTGTCTGAAACTATGGTGACAAAGGGAAAAGCCCTGCGGGGTTTAAAAAGTGTCAAAAATGTGGACAGAAGATTCCTCTTTGGACACTCACACTTTGTGTCTAGGTCTGTATCACCTCCAAGAGAGCTGTGCTATTTGTCCTGCATTTAACCTGAGAGTGTTGGCAAATCGTCAGAATAAGTTAATACTGAAAGGACCTCTACCCTCATCCTTTGCCATATCTGGACCAGCCAAAGAAAAGGAGAGAGAGAGAGAAAAAGCTGAAAAGGTAGCTCTTGCATCTCCCTGCTCCTTCTACTTCATCCAAATCAGGAACGTCAGTAAAAAGGCCATCCTCAGATCTACAGTTAGTTCAGACCTTATGAGGAAAAAGCTTAAATTCTCTGATCCGAGAAAGTTGAAACACTCCCCCTTGGATCCAGTAGTTTCTTTGAATCCAAAGTCTCTGAAAAAGCTGGATTTGTCGGATCCGAAGACCTCTGATCTTACCTTCACATTACCCAGAACAAGATATTCTCCTTTAGTGGGTCCGTTTTTATCGAGGATGACATTCCCCTTTTTGGAAAGATCTAAGTACCCATCTGCTCTGTGTACCCATTCAACAAGGAGCCTAACTGAAGAAGATGTAGAGATGCTAGTGAGGAAGTTGCTCTCTGCGCAGAGCCAGTCCGTCCCCTTTTTGGCTCCTACCCCATTGGGTCAGGAAGCTCTAATGTCAAAAACCCTTCTTCTGTTAGTTCCTCCTCTGACTCCAACTCAGGTCTCAGAACCATTGAATCCAAGTCGTCCGGCTCAGTCTTATTTGGATATTAGGGCCTTGCTGATGTTCTTCATGTTTCACTGTTGCAGTCATGTTCATCATTCTTCACTGTTGCAGTCTTTACACTTGGGTTATCCTGCTGGCAGGCTACCTGCAGTCGTCCTGAATTCCAAAGTCTAGGTCCGGCGTCGGTTGCTGACACCTCTTCCCTGATGTCAGTGCGTCAGGGGTATAAAAGATGCAGCCAACGCCATTTTCTTCAGTCTTTCTTGCCGTGCAGTGCTTGAAGCAAAAGCAGTTCGCAAGTGCCGGTCGGCTGACTCCTGAGATTTTCAAAAGTGAATTTCAGATCCGAAGTCTTCATTAAAGCTAAGTACCCTGTTGTAGAAACTTTTTTCTAGCTCCAGTCCGATGTCAGAAAAAGTTAATAATTGTATTTCTTCTGGGAAGCAAATACCTCATAAGGATTTTCATTCTTACTTTATTCCTTGCCTAGGCCCTGATCACAGCGTTGCTAGTTGTCGGTTTTGTGCTAGATTTAACCAATGCACTGTTAAGCGTCTGTACGATTTTGCCTTTCATTACTTTGGCTGAAGATTCAAATATATAATGCCGTCGGAACAGCCGACGACCGGAGTTTATAAAAAGCTCAAGGAAAAAGAAAAGGACAGGCATCCGAGGTCCAAAACCAGAGACGAGGCTTCCGCTAAGCCAGTCGCCGGTTCTCAGTGAGGCGCATTCGCAGCCCCTGGCGCCCGCTACCCCAGAGCCACAGGCCGCCGACGACTCCCACATGGAGCCAGCTAGTCCTCTGGATACTCAAGGTATTGGACACTCGGAAACTATTTCCTCAGATGGGTCTGGAGCCGCTGAGCAGGCATCGGCTTCTGAGGGTGTTTTCAGACCTACACAGTTATATGTAAAGCCTTCTTCAGCTTGCAAAGCAAAGACTAAAGCAGTTCTAAAGACAAAAAAACAAGTACAGCTAAGAAAAGGCTTAGAAATTTTCTTTTACTCCCTCAGCACAGGCCTTTGGCTATTCCTCCTGTGTTAGACATTGTAGATGATGTATTTTCAGAGTCTGGTCTTTCTCCTCTTTACCTCCTGCCCCGGTTAAACCAGACAGATACTACAGGGTTCCAGATTCACATACATTTCTTTATAAAAACCCTGCTGCTGACCCAGAAACCATTTCTCAGGATCCCAAAGGGGTCAAGGCTTCTACTGCAAAAAAAACCCTATCCCCTCTGATAGAGATTCAAGGGCACTAGACAGATGGGGAAAAAAAGGTTTACACTTCTGCTACTTTGGCTGTGAGGGCTTTAAATTGTCAATTTCATATGCTTAAATATCAGCAATACTTAATGTCACTGCTAAAACAGAAAATGTTGTCAAATTCTGATTGTGCAGAAAATAAGGAAATACAGGATTTATTGCATGCAACTGAATAAGTGGGAAAGCATACATTGCAATGTGGTTTTGATTCTCTGGAGGCCTCTTGCAGGGCTGCAGTTACGGGTTCTGTCATTAGGAGGCATGCTTGGTTAAAGGAACAGAATCTGCCTGATCATGTTAAAGCAAAATTATTAGATGCTCCATTACAGCATGATACCTTATTTGGTGTTAAAGCAGAGGAGGTGTTGAAGAAAATGGAGGACAAAGCGAAATCTATGCAAACAGTAAAGGATTTCTTACAGGTACAGCCACCCAGATTTAGCAGGAACTGGCCTACAAAGAATCGGTCCTTTCCAGTGTCATACAGGCCACAAAGAGGCAGATACAGATGCCCCAGAGGCAGATCCCAGCCCCAGGGCTCATGCAGGCCTAAACAGTGGGGCGATTCTACCTCCAAAAGCGGAGAAGACAAATCACAGCCATACAGGAAACAGTCCCAATGACTTTCCTCTGCCAGCACCAAACACTTCTCTTTTGACAGCTCCCCTAGGGGGAAAACTAGCACTTTTTTCTCAAAACTGGCACATGATCACCCAGGACAAATTGGTCTTGAATATAGTGTCCCAGGGCTACAGGTTCCACTTTCACACCCTGCCAAGGGCAATAGGTATGCCAGACCTGCCACACAGTCAACGGGCAGAGGCACAAAAATAAGTTTCATCCCTCATGGACATGAGGGCCATTCAGCAAGTACCACAGCAAGAGCAGGGACAAGGATTTTACTCAAGACTTTTCTTGGTACCCAGAAAAGACAAACCCTGGAGACTAATACTGGACCTGTATATTCTAAATACATTTCTGGACGTTCCAAAATTCAAAATGTTGACTCTGCAGCAGCTTCTGCCCATGCTAGGCAAGAAGGCTTGGCTTGTAACTTTGGACCTAAGAGGCATACCTGCATATTCCAATCAGACAATCTTGCAGAAGATACCTCCGATTAATAGCTGGCTCAATGCACTACCAATTCTCTGCACTGCCCTTTGGCTTATCTGCTGCGCCCAGGGTCTTCACAAAATGCCTGGCACCAGTAATTGCATTTTGCAGACAAAGAGGAATTCAAATATACCCTTACTTGGATGATTGTTTTATTCAAGCAGAGAACAAGGACATTCTACTAAAGCATCTGGCGTTTGTAAAAAGATTACTAATTTGGCTAGGGTTCACAGTAAACGAAAATAAATCAAAACTAGTACCCGCTCAAGAGATAATATTCCTGGGTGCAAGCTTAAATACACCTGACCAGATGGCTTATCTCAACGCCAGACAAACAAAGGCAACTGACTTCTTACTTCAAAATGTTGGCAACAAAGACCCAGTTATCTGCAAGAAAAATTCTGCAGGCTTTGGGCTTCATGGCATCCTGCATTCTGCTAATTCCATATGCCAGACTGCATATGAGGAAACTACAATGGTATCTAAAAAGTGTTTGGACTCAACATTGCCACAGCCTGGAAACATTAATTACCCTCATTCCTTGCCTGCAACAGGAGTTTCGATGGTGGGCACAGGCCTGTCACCACAACAAGGGACAGCCATTCACCCTACCTACAGCCAGGCAGTCAATAACAATGGATGCTTCAGATTATACCTGGGGGTGCCCACATGGCAGGAAAATGTATTCAGGGCACATGGCCCACAAGCCAAAGGCATCTTCATATCAATCCAAAAGAGATGCTAGCTGTTCAGAATTCTCTGACAGCCTTCAAGGATCTACTTCATCCAGGACAACTGCTGGTAGATGGACAATACTACAGTCATGTGGTACATAA